>NC_069504.1:85404790-85474790 GCF_027579735.1 Bombina bombina | reverse complement strand
ATAGGCAAGGTGTCCTTCACTAAAACTCTTTACCTTAGAAAATGTCAGCAACAGCCTTGGCTCGTGCCTATCCCTGCACATGGGTCAATTTCTATTGGATGTGAGAAACCTTGATTTACATCTTAAAAGTGAATATCACTATATGTACCCTTCATACACAACTATGTGATGTGGTTTAGAGAAGATGAATATGTCATAAACCTGATGATATTACCTTTTCTGGGCCATTTCCACACAGGCCTTATTATATTTTTCAAAGATATCAGTGTACTAAAACACCCCTCACATGGATGTGGATGACAATTATATGGTAAATAACAGAGGACAAGATTTAGGATTAAATATAACAAGATTTATTTTCTTTTAGGCTTCTTAGATGAGGGGGCTGAGGGGCCTGGAGTGGGTCTCCTGCCTCTCCTGGGTTGTGTTGATTCCGAGGATCCTGCAGGAGTGCTGGCCACAGATTATATGCTGGAGGCAATGTCCTGCTGGTGGCTGAAATGCTCCACCAACACACCCAACAGTTGGTTCTGTTCCCTCCATCTGTTGTCACTCTGAATCTGCATGTCAAACATTACTCTCAGCATCTGAGATTGATTCTGGACCATAGCAGTTAAAGATGCTGCCATGTCCCGTTGCAGCTCAATGGAACGCTGTTGTAAAGTCTGTTGACTCCTGTAAAACCTGCGTTGGTCCCTCTGCATTCTCTCGCAGGTTGATATGAGACTCTCACAGGTTACTGTTTGCCTCCTCTGTAGGGCAATGTATTCATCGCCCATGGCGGAAGTCATCGGATCCATGGGCTCTTCCCCAGCAGGGACTCTAGGCACCGGTTCCATTTCTATATACTCAGCTGGTGGTGCGGGCTGTGGAATCTCAGCTGGTGGTGCTGGCTGTGGAATCTCAGCTGGTGGTGCGGGCTGTGGAATCTCAGCTGGTGGTGCGGGCTGTGGAATCTCAGCTGATGGTGTGGGCTGTGGAATCTCAGCTGGTGGTGCGGGCTGTGGAATCTCAGCTGGTCGAGCTCTTCCAAGTGCAGCAGAAGGTGCAGATGTCCGGATGGACTGATAGTCCCATTGCCTGCTGGTGTGCACCCACTCAGCCTGCTGGTAGAATCCCGGAGTGGCCTGATATTGTTGGGGGGGGGGTAAAGGCATCTACCCTTCGGGGCTGGCTTGGCTCCCCCTCCAAGCCAAAGGAATAGTCCTCCGGCCAGGGCTCCTGCCAGGTATCCTCATGTAATGCTGGCGGCATGACATTCGGATTGTCAATTGAGGCAGTCCAACCCAGGTCATGCCTGGCATACTCCTGCTGGACTCTCCGGACCGGTGGTCGAGGTGGAGAAATACTTTGTTCCGGTGGTGGAGGGGGATGCATGGGCGTTGGCACCCTGGTGACTGGAGGTTCTGTGGAGGAGTCAAATGATGAGTGGGATTAGTACAGTCAGATATATATCCATGTGGGCATACAATGTATATGCTAGGGCCTATACACATTCTCATGTCAAACTCTATAACATGCATGTGCACATTGATATTTGTGATATGAGGGTTTTTAATATGCAAAGTATACATGTATGTGTTTCATACAATAGTTCTGTGTACATGTCAGTGATGGAGAAAATGTGTTCTTTAAGTGACACTATGTTTGTGATGACTATAGTGTCCATTTACTGAAAACTCTACATGTGGCTTGTGGCCTGTGTTACTCTGAGATATGTTAGTATTTCACTATTCCACCTAATATCATGAGTTTCATTGTGTTAAGTAGCATTAAATGGACATTAAACCCATTTTGATTCTTTCATGATTCAGCTAGAGCATGCAATTGT
Source organism: Bombina bombina (assembly GCF_027579735.1). NCBI lineage: Eukaryota > Metazoa > Chordata > Amphibia > Anura > Bombinatoridae > Bombina > Bombina bombina. Next base: position 85,472,959 of record NC_069504.1, on the reverse strand, counting down.
AAACAACTTTGTAATTTACTTCCATTACCTAATTTGCTTCATTCTCTTGATATTCTTAGCTGAAAAGCATATCTAGATAGGCTCAGAAGCTGCTGATTGGTGGCTGCACATCAATGCCTCGTGTGATTGCCTCACCCATGTGCATTGATATTTAATAAACAAAGATTAAGAAAATAATGAAGCAAAATAGATAATAGAAGTAAATTGGGATGTTGTTGAAAACTGTATTCTCTATCTGAATAATGAAATAAAAAGATTTGGTTTCATGTCCCTTTAATGTTAAATCTCATTGTAGATGTTTTTGTTAGTAGGCCAAATACCATGCTCCTCATTGTGTACATGAATGTGTGACAATATAGGATGTTATAACTCAAATACATATAATACTGGTGTGTGGGATGTTACTCACCAGCATGCTGTGCTGATGTTGCAATCCCTGAGTCACAAGCCCCTGGAAGTCCACGGACTGCTGTGATGCTCAGGGACCTACGAATCAGCTCCTGCCACTCGTTGTATTCCGCCTCATAGTGAGGCCCACCTCCTGTTGCCCTCTGGGACATTGCTTCTTGGCCCATCTTCTCCTTAACTCTCCTCTTATAGTCGTTCCACCTCTTCTTTAGGCCATCTACATTCCTCCTCTGCTGGGACACACCATTAACGGCCTCCACCACCTTCTGCCAGGCATCTTTACAACCGACCAAACACACTAAAGAAAATGGCGGCTGCGCAGGGGTTTAAGTATGAATTTTGAATCTCGTAATTATGTGGCGCATCTCTTAGAACTGGCGTCATTTTTTACGAGTCGTAGGCTAATTTGCATAAAACTACACTTTATTGAGACTTTACGTGAACAAAATACTGGCGTAAGTACTTGCGACGAGTAAAATGTGTATTTGCGCACATTTTAGCTGATCGACGGTTTTTCCTACTTACGCCAGTTTAGCATCTGATGGTGCTGTATATTGGATAGCTCGAGTTGCGAGCTGAAACTGCGGGCGATGCGGGTTCCCTCGCTTGCGCCGAAAACTACGCCGTATATCGGATCGCGCCCATTAAGTTTACTCTTACATGGAGTGAGGAGAGTGTTAATTTTTTGGACACAAAGGTGTATAAACATAATGGATCATTATTAACAGATCTTTTTCGCAAGGAAACAAACAGCAACACTTTGCTGCATTATACCACTGCCCACCCTCCTCCATTAAAAAAATCCTTGCCTAAGAGTCAATTGTTCCGAGTCAAAAGAATTGTAAAAGATGTTACATTAGTTGAGACTAGACTGACCAAGGAAGGCATACGCTTCATGGAAAGGGGTTACCCTGTAGAATTAATTAAAGAGAGCATAGAAGTGAATAGGATTCCACGTCAAAAAGCGCTTGAACTTACGAAAAGAAAGGATAAGGATAAAAGAATGGTATTTGTCTCGGAATTTAACACAAATAGCCCTAAGATACAGAAAATTATTAGACGCCAGTGGCATATAATTAAAGATTGTCACCCTGAAGTTAAAATCTTTAAGGATCCCACTATGATGGCATATACATGCCCATCAAATTTGAGAGACATGTAAGTTAGGGCAGATGTGGGTAGTCTAAAGAGAGACACTACCGGCTACCTTAGTACACAAAAGAAGGGTTCTTTCCCATGTTTAGGCTGCTCTAGCTGCAATAGTGTAATCAAAGGGGACAGTTTATTTCATCCAACAACAGGTAAAAGGTTTAAAAATAATGGGTATTTCACCTGCGATGCTACATTTGTTGTGTACCTAATTAAGTGCCCGTGTGCCATAATTTATATTGGTGTAATGACACAATGTGTAAGAAATAGGATGGTACAACATAAATCTAGCATCAGAAGGGAAGATAAAGAAGCCCCTGTGGCCTGTCACTTTTTAGAGGTAGGTCACAGAATTTCATAGACTGGGTCCCTATACCCAGGAGAGGGGGCAATAGGGAGCTGCTACTAAAACGAAAAGAAATGTTCTGGATTTATACCTTAGATTCGCTAAACCCAAAAGGCATGAATACAGACTTTGACCTAGCTATATTTCTCTAGTAGATATATGCAAAGGGGATTGTATAACATTATTGCCTCATTTATAATTGTGTAATAGTTAACCTGCTACATATCTGTATTTATTTGTGTATGTTTTTAATTAAATAGAAAATTCACTCTCCTTCCAACAGAGGGAGCTTGAATAACCTAAGAGTAAAGCAGAGAAGAAAGAGTTAAAAGGGGAGGAGTTAGTCCACCTGGTTAAGGTATTTAAAGGTGTTATTTTGCACATGTATAATTGACATGACTAAGGGTATGTGACCCGAAACATAGTCATTTGTATAACTGCTCCTGTTTATGAAACAATATAAAAGAAGATTCTTGCATACTTCGGGTGGTGCTGCCTATTCATTTAATTGTGGACTTATTGCCACAGGTATTTGCAGTAACCTGTTGGGGTGCACACCTGCCTACCCTTTGTGCTGGATTACATTGGGCATTGCATATTTTTCAAAAGGGGCAGCCATTGTCTCTAGAAAAATTGTCCTAACACAAAGTTACCCAAAAATCAATCTAATATAATTGGCAATAAAATCAGTGTTGACCCGTGTAATAGAAAACAAATCAAAGCTTTTTTTTTAAATTGTTTGCTCTGAAAAATAAGTTTTTTGTGGCATTCCCTTTAAGTTTCATTAAAAAAATATAGCACAGAACTACTTAAACTGTTTTTTTGCCCTCCGTCGACTTAGCACTCAAGTGTTCTCCTACAAGAATTTTATTGTGCACTCCTATAAAAGTCTATTATGTGATAAATTTAAAGGGACATTCCGGTCAAAAAAACATGTACATAGATGAATTATTTATTTGAATAGAAACATATTTTCAACATACGTGTATTGTCAAAAATGCTTCAAGTAAAAGTTATCACTGTTTTAGTGTTAACATTTTTCTTTGCACGTGCACGTGAAACAGAGCTAGATGCTCTCAGGGCACCAGAATGTTAAATACTGTAGCTGCTCAGTGCACCAGTGGAGCTTGTATCATGTCAGCAATTAACAAATTGAGTCATTACCACATTGTACAAACACTTTAGGCTCTCTGAGCAAGTGTTGTGTTTAAAGTGCTGGTGCACGGTGCATACTTACATACACATTTGAAACAGCTACAGCTTTTATTAGAGTCATTTTTACTAATACATGTATATCACAAAAATGCTTTGATTCAAAACATAAATTAATCCATGTAGATACCAATTTAGTTTGGAATGTCCCTTTAATGTACCCATGCTATTCAAACACATCTCATACTATCGAGCAATAAAAAATACATTGACACATAACATTTTTGCTAAATCTAGTCCTAAATACATGCTAGATAAAATGATATATTAGACAAATAGAGATTATGCATTTTTTTATTGTAATTATTTTATAAATATTGGAAAAAATAACAGTTTAGTAACAAGTTTTGTCCATTGAATGGCCGATTATCTAAATGTCTCCGGTTCTGACGTGTTTTTTCACGCCGACCCTCGCAGGGGCTGCCCTGGTAGAACTATCTTAAAAAAGGGGCAGTTCCTGCGAGTGGTGAGATGTCTCCTATAGCAAGTAATGAATCTCGCTGTAAAGGGAAACCCCGCTGGGTAGAGGGATGTTAGAGTGAGCAGGGGGCACACTTTAAAATTGAAATCAGGCATCAAAAATAAACACATTGCACTGCTTTCTGCGTATAGCAAGTTAAAATTGCCTCTATTTTCACATGCATGTCTTGTTCTATTAGGTTATTAAGTATTTTGCGTATTTTGACATAACCTCGCCACCTTTTAGTTTGCAAGAAAAAAAATGTGTGCTCTGTAGGGCGGATATGATTACATAATTACGCTTGGATTTGGGAGAAAATTTCACACAGACCCATAGAACACCCATATTCAGCCTATACCCATATTCAGCCTATTTTACGATAAAGCAACAATTTTGCTTTGTATTTTATGCTTATAAATTAGAATTTATATGTGAACATCCAGTTCACTTAAATAACAATTTACGCTGTACATATTGTATACGATTTTTTCCTGTGTAACATACAAATTGTACGATTTTTGGTGCACTTTTGTAATGTGTGCATCTCCTTCCCATACGAAGATGCAGTAAATACTCCTTAGCGAGACACCCTGTTTTGCTGGTTAAAGTTGGCTTTAGATAATTCCAGGGAAATTGAGGTACTGGAAAGCATTGATAAATAATCTCACTGGCCCAGAGACCTTTAGATAATCAGGCCCATAAAAACATTTTTCAGAATTAAATTACAGGAAAGGGAGACAAAATAACTAATGAAAATATTTTGGTAAGTGATTTTTTAATACACATAATTAAAGATTTTATAGTGCAAAATCAAGGTTTTTAATGTGCTTATACATGTGTTCTATGTTATTTGTTATCCTTTGTTGAAAAGCCGGAAGGTAAGTTCAGGAGTGTGCATGTGTCTACAATACTATTAGGCAGCAGTTTTGTAACAATGTTATACATTAGCAAGTTCACTAGATGGCAGCACTATTTCCTATCATGTGGTGGTCCATACCTGTGCATGCTGTCTATCTAGATATGTCTTTAACAAACAATAACATAAGAATGAAAATATTTGATAATAGAAGTAAAATGTTAACTTTTTGAAAATTGTATTCTCTGTCACTCTGCCTCACTGAGAATTAGATTTTTGGATATCAATATACGTGTCAAAGTCATTGAGTTTGGTGGTCGGTACGAAGGAGAGTCCTTTGTTAAGCAAACTCTCAAACTGTGACACCAATTATGTACACCCTGCTTAAGATCCATAAGGATGTAGAAAAACCACCAGAGAGACGGATTGTCTCTGCCAGAGGTTCCTTGTTACAACCTCTGGCACAATTTGTGGACTTTTACCTAAAACTGGGGGTTAAACTTATGAGATCTTACATACAGGATTCCTCTGAATTCATCAACCAGATCACTCACATCACTAACATCAGCCCTACTGACCTACTTGTGACCTTGGATGTATCAAGTTTGTACACAGTCATTCCACATGGGTCAGGGATAGCAGCAGTTGCCAACTGCCTTAGACGTGCTGCCTACATTGGTCCACCCGAAGAGGTACTCATAACATTGCTGTCACTCTGCCTCACTGAGATTTTTTTTCGGTTTGAGAAAACTTTCTATTTACGAATATCAGGTACAGCGATGTGGTCCAATGTTGCCCCATCACTGGCCAATCTATACATGGCAGAATATGTGACCCAGAGAATGAAAGTGTATAAAACAGACCAAATTAAATTTTATTGTTGGTACATAGACGATTTGTTCTTCATCTGGCATGGCAGAGAAGAAACTCAACAAACATGGATCATGAATTTGAACCAAATAGAGAGTACCATCAGATTCTCAAATACATCAAACAATAATTTTGTTGGCTACCTGGACATACGGATTTTCAAGGTTGGCGACAGACTGGGTACAACGCTATTCAGGAAGGCAACTGATCGGAACTCACTCCTCCATGTGAGTAGCTGCCCCCAACCAACACTGATCCGCAACATCCCCAAAGCCCAATACCAATGGGCCATCAGAAATATCATAGATGAAAATACCTGCAAAGAACAGATAGGTGAGATGACATAAAGGTTCCTAGAGAGGGGATATAGGAAGAAGCCACTGTGATGCAATTATTGGCATTAAACTCATTGAAATCTACAAATGATACAGATGTCCAAATTCCTCAACAACTGACCTTTGTGACGACATACACTCCTGATAGTCACTTGATCACTAAAGCTGTCAAAGAAGAATGAAAATTGATTGAAGCTGATCCCTCATTAACGTTCACCCAGTGGGAGGCCCCAAGGATAGCTTGCAGGAGAGGTTGAAGCCTGAGAGACTCTCTAATGAAGACTGATATTATACCTGATACGAACAAAAAAACCTGGCTCAAGAAGAATAACGGGTGCTTCAGGTGCACCAGTTGTGTTACCTGCAATGCCATGCTCCCAGGCACACAATTCCAACACCCTGACCGTAAGAAGAAGTATGAGATAAAAAAATTCCTCCCATATACCACGCAATGCATAATCTATCTACTGAACTGCCCGTGTGGGAAATTTTATACAGGCAAAATGGCTGATGATGCAAGAATGAGGATGGCCAACCACCGCTCAAGGATCCGTACAGCCATCTCAACTGGCAAGTAATTTCCTCAAGGCAGGACACACAGTAAAAGACTTGTGGTTTTGAATCATCGACCATGTACCTAGCCTTAAAAGGGGTTAAAACAGGGCCAAGATCCTCCTACAGAAAGAGTCCAGGTGGATCTATGAACTCGGGACTTTGTCACCTACAGGACTGAACGTACACACTGGCTGGCAGTGCTACTTGTAATATTCCTTTGGACAGTAGAGCCATGATACCTTATATATGAGAGTCCACAACCCTCAGTCATGCATTCAGGTATTGACTATGGGGGTGACCCCAAAAGATTAAAAATTATGCTTTTTGGTATAAGTATACAACACTGAGCGTTCATGATTCCATTCTTATAGTTATGATCCATGTATTTCCTTTTCCATGTCTATTAGAACATTAGAATTCTGGCATAATGGCACCCTTTAACATTTTGAGAGGACATATAAAGCCCGTTACCCTTTTGGCCTCCATACTTAGACTACATAGTAACAAGTAGTTACACTTTCAATGAGCCTGTTGTGGTGTTTTAGTTGTTTTTATTTTTAATTTGTATGTCTAGCTGCTTTTACACACTACGTGTTTTTAACTTATATATATCGATATACACTACATATGGCTTGATTGGTGCTGTTCACATTCTGTCTTTGATCAGCTAAACACCTGTGAGGATATATATCCATCATGATGGTAGATGTGCTCTGTTTGTTTTTTGTTTCTTTATGTTTTTTGTATTTTAAGGTCACAACACGCATAGTTTTTACAAATGCTAGGATTTACTATTGAAACAAATAAAGGGCACTTTCATTCATGAAGTATAAGATACTTGATGTAGAAAGCTCCTTTATTTGATTCAACCGATCACCGCTCTTAGCTCCTACAGCAGTGCATGGCTAAAAAATGTTTTGGCTAAGAGGTGACATTTTCACCTCTTAGCCAATAGCCATGAGGTAAATCCAGCTCCCATGGGTGCCAAGCCAGATTTACCGCATGGCTATTGGCTAAGAGGTGAAAACGTCACCTCTTAGCCAAAAAAATTTTTAGCCGTGGGCTGCTGTAGGAGTTAAGAGCGGCGATCGATTTAATCAAATAAAGGAGCTTTCAACATGAAGTATCTTATACTTCATGAATACAAGTGCCCTTTATTTGTTTCAATAGTAAATCCTAGCATTTGTAAAACTCTAGGATTTACTTTCACTTTAATGATCTCTCAACCTATATGAAACCCTATAGATGCCTTTCTACAGGATTATAAATTACATCTAAACACTGCCAAATCCCAATATATCTTAAATAATAATGAATTTCAATTTCTGAATCATAATACACCAAAGGTGGCTACTTTTTATCACCTACACAAAATCCAAAAGGATGCCATCTGCCCCTCTGGTAGACCAATAGCCTGTGGTATTGGATCCCTTACAACAAAATTATTATTAAATTATTGTGTAGACACAATTCTACAGCCTGTTGTACCCACTTTAACATCCTATATATGTGACATCCCACACACCATTGAAAAAAATTCTGGTATTAAGTGGGAATCTAATTATAGATGGGTGACTTTAGATATCAGTGTGCTATATACTAATATTCCACACATCAATCGGGTGGAAACCATTAGATTCTGGCTAAATACACGCACTTCACTCCCATCTTAACATTAAAGAGTTCCTACTAGACTTTATTAAATTTATCTTAGAAATAAACTATTTTTGTTTCAACAATGAGTTTTTTCTACAGACTAGTGGCACAGCAATGGGCACCAAATTTGCCCCAAGCTATGCCAATCTGTACATGGGCTGCTGGAAAAATAATTACATTTGGAAAAATAATCCTTTTCTGTAGGATATCGTCACTTGGATTAAATTCACTGACGATATCCTGATGATCTGGAAAGGTAATGATATAGATCTGAAGAATTTTATTTCATATATTAATAACAATAAAAGTAATTTAATCTTTACTGACAAAACAAATGATGTAGAGATAGAATTTCTGGATCTTATTTTACTTCACGAAAAAGGAAATTTACTAATCAACTTATATAATAAACCAACAGATAGTAATGGTTATCCTAATGCTAAGAGGGGACACCACCCTATCTGGATAAGAAATATCCCATTTAGACAGTTCTAGCACTTAAGAAGGAACTGTACAAAATGGGAGGATTTCAACAAAGAAGCGTTAGAACTTAAAGATAAATTCATCACAAAAGGTTACAAAGTAATTGAGACTGCATATAAAAGAGCAGCAGATCTTGATAGGGACTCTATTCTAAAAGCTAATAATGATTGGTCGGGTAGGAAAAGTACACAAAGTAGAAGTAAAAATAATAGCAAAAATGATAAGAAGGGAGTGACAATGATCACTTATTACAATGAGGGAGCAGAAGAGATTAGAAAACACTGGTAAATCCTCAAAAAAGATGATCTTTTAAAATATATCACTATGAATGAGCCAAAGATCATCTTCAGAAAAAAAAAAAAAATTAAATCAAATCTGGCACCAAGAAAAATTAAAAAAAGAAGAAGGAAACAAATAGGTTGGAAGCTAGATAAAGTGGTTTCTTCAAGTGCAATAGAATGCATTCTGTAGCTTGTAGACACCACTTTTCAGGCAATAAAGTCACAAAGTCTATTACTTCTGCTTCCAATAATATTACTGTGGACATTCACTCTTTGATGAATTGTAAATCAGACTTTGTAGTCTATATGCTTGAATGTGGGTGTGGCCTCCAATGTGTTGGATGCACAACACACCCTTACAAGAAACGCCTCCTGGAACACATTACTAACTTTCAGAATGGAGAGAAGACCCACAACTTGTCAGCTCACTATAGAAATTACCATAACAAGGATCCTTCGTGTATTAAAGGCACTGCAATTATACAAGTCAAACCAAATAAGAATGAGAATAGGGAACTACTCCTAAGAAAAAGGGAAACCTTTTTGGATACATACCTTGGACACTAAAATACCAAAGGGTCTCAATAAGGACATCGACCTAGCCACATTCTTATTATAAAAAGTTCTTACTATAAAAAACATTCATTCTTTAAAGTATATTTTCAGTTATATATGAATTATTTATATGTTAATAAACCAACAAATAGGTCCTCTGGGATTCAGATTACCCCCTTTTTTTATATATTTTTTATATATATATTTATGTTTTTTATGTTTTTTCTCTATGCTGTTTTAATTGTAAAGCAATATGAATAATGTGATATCTATTTTAAAATATCTAAATATGTATTACACTTAAAAAAAATCATAATTACATTTCGTGTGTATTATTAGGTAATATTATGACTTTCTGTTTTTTTTTTAAAATACTATTTTTATTGAGAACAAGAAAAGGTTACAAGTACATGTGAACTTATACAAATCAGACTCATTGGTATGTTATTGACAAAAGAAATATTCATCCAATACATGTATGCCTTCAATAAACAGTAAAACAACAGTTTGAATTAAATCTTAATCCATCTTTTCTTGTCCTCTTTTCCTCCTCCCCTATTTGGGGAAGTTTATTAATTTAACTGAACTTCTAAACATCCATTAATTAACTGTTACACCGTCATTTAGTAAGTTATCTGTTGGGTTCTTGGCAGGGCCTGTAATAGTCATAGTACCTGCTCTATGAAATAATAACACAAAAAAAAAAAAAAAAAAGGGAAAGGGATGAAAAGAAGGAAAAGGGGAAAAGGCTGCAGTGGGTAAGGTCATAGAATCACTTGGAAGTATTTATATGGTCATGTTTTCCCTCTCCCCTCCCCCACCGCCACGTGTTTGGTACAAGAATCCCCACTCGCCTCTCAAGGATGCTGTCAGCATGTATTCAGTATGTGCAAAGGGACTTAAGATTAGTCTCTGGGAGTCCAAGCTCAGGGATTCGATGTATCGTCGCCACTTGAGTATGAACTGTTTAAGTCTCCTATTAGTATCCAGTTTAGTGTCTAGCTGTTCAATGAGCAGCTGTTTGTGTAAGCGAAGTTTGAATGCGTTGAAGGTGGGGCTAGTACTCTCTGCCCAGACACTCAAGATGGTCTTTCTGGCGATTAAAATAATAGTATTCAATAAGAGGGTATCTCTGAAACAGAGATCTCGCCATTCCAAGAAGCATATCTGTTCCACTTCTAGTTGGACCCTAAGCTTAATGGTACTCGTTATCCGAAAGGCAACCTTGCCCCAGAACTGTCTGACCTTTGGGCATGTGTAAAAGAAGTGGAGGAAGTCTGGATTATTCAATTTGCACTTGCTACATTCATTCACTACCCCAGATCTCCACTTGGTCAATCTTTGAGGGATAATGTAATCCCTGTGTAATAATCTAAACTGGGATTCTCTTAGGGACATGGATAAAGTCGCTCTCCGAACACACATCACACTTTGTTGGATTAATTCCGTGAGGTCCTCCCTCTCCACACTCCCGCTCCACTTATCAGTCAACATAGACATGTTTTTGGATTCAATGGAGCTTAAAAGCGTTCTATACATTACCGAAATGGAAAAGTTGCCTAGTTTAAATGAGGACACCGTTCTGGTAAATGCATGTGGCTCCCAAAATTGTGGATCTCCTCTTATCAGATGATCTACGAAATGTCTTAATTGCAGGTATGCATAGAAGTGGGCTTGTGGTAGCCCAAATTGAGTTTGAAGATCAGTGAAAGTTTTAATGCACTTTCTAGAGAGGTCTAAAGAGTCTCCAACAGAGCTCAGCCCTCTGGAGGCCCACATGGCAAAGGGAGAGGAGCCTGTTCCTGGGGGGAAGCTAGCGTTGTTCCGCAATGGAATCATTCTAGACGCCACACAGCATCGGCCAACCTGTTTGAGGGCTAGTCGCCAGGCCCTCAATGTGTCTTTATAGAGCAAATTATCTTTAAGCTGTGTGTGCGGGGCACCGGGGGGGGGGGTGAAGGGTAGGACCGAGAGATCAAGTCCTCCCAGGGCTTGTCTCTCTAATTCTGGAGAGTAGAAGTGCTGTGTTTGTAATTGCCAGTCAATCACAAGGCGGCCAAGTGATGCCCAGTTATACAACCTCAGATTGGGTAGGCCTAGCCCCCCTTCCGAAGGATGTGCATATAGCTTCACAAGAGCTATTCTCGGCCTACCTCCCCTCCACAGGAATTTTGAGAGGGCCCGATTATACTCAGCCATGTCCCTCCTACTAATAAGAAAAGGTAACATCAGCAGTGGGTATAGCAGCCGTGGCAAAATCACCATCTTAACTAGACTTATGCGCCCCGAGAGAGAGACTGGCAGATTTCTCCACCCGTCCATCGTGGTCGCGGCATCCCGACACGCTCGCATGATATTGTCGCAATACAGAGCTTGACCACTGGGGGATAACTGAATACCCAAGTAGGTCAAGGTAGGTTTAGCCTCTTGGAATGGGTAGGGGGACAATTGAACTTTGTCCTTTCGTAGCCATAGAATTTCCGATTTGGTGTTGTTCACTTTGTAGCCTGAAAAAGATCCAAAGGCTTCAATTATTGCCAAAATCTTCGGGATATGTTTGGCAGGATGCTCTACAAACAAGAGCATATCGTCCGCATATAATGCGAGGTGTAGTCTCTCTTGGCCTAGTAGAATGCCCGGATATGCCGAACGTAGCTTGACGGCTAGTGGCTCTAAGGCCATGTTAAAGAGGAGGGGGGATAGTGGGCATCCTTGGCGTGTGCCTCTTTGCAGTGAAATGCGTGGGGAGAATAAGCCATTGGCCATAATGTGGATCCAAGGGGATGTATAGATATTTCTGACATAAGTAAGGAATGAGCCCGCAAAGCCAAAGCGTCGTAATGTATCTATAAGATGGCTCCATTCCACTCTATCGAAGGCCTTCTCTGCATCCAGGGATAGCAGGAAGGCCTCCGAGTTCCCTCTCACCTCAGAGGCTTCTGGATTCGTTGCGAAATGCGCAATAGTGTGTAACACTCTCCGCACGTTCGTTACTGAGGTTCTATGACACATGAATCTGGTTTGGTCCGGATGAATAATGTCTGTCAGGATTACTTTTAATCTATTGGCCAAGATTTTCATAAGAATCTTGTAATCCGAATTGAGAAGGGAGATGGGGCGATATGATTCAGGGAGACCAGGGTCTTTCCCTGGCTTCAAGATCATCGTGAATGTCTTGGAGGGAGCAATCATTTCCTTGTAATACTGGTTATAGAGCTTAGTCAAAGTAGAGGTAATTTGGGGCTTCAACATTTTGAAGAATTCAATGGGTAGGCCATCGGGACCCGCTGCTTTTCCATTGGACATGGAAGAGATTGTTTTTTGAATCTCTTCTGGGGATATCGGGGAGTTTAGAGTCTCAAGTTGCTCATCTCTGAGCTGAGGGAGCTCCAGGTCTTTCCAAAAGTCTGACACCCTCTCCTGAGTAGTTTCCTTTTGGCTAGTATACAAGTTAGAGTAGTAGAGTGCCAGAGCCTTAGCAATGGTCTCCGGCGTCTTGTATGTTTTGTTGCAGTACTTAATGGCCGCTATGGGCTTACGGGATGTTTGTTTATTTATCAGTAGGGCCAGCAGTCTACCCGACCTGTCTCCCTCTCTATAGTACTTAGCACTGGTTCGAAGGAGTTGCCCTATCGCTTGATGGTTAAGGAACACATCCAATTCGCTCTTACTGGCAAGGTATCTATCCTTAGAGGTCTGGCACGGTTTGCCACAGTAGGCCTGGTAGGATTCCGTGAGGGCCAATTGTAGTGCTTGTAATTTGGCCTGGGCTTTTTTCCGTAGAGCGGCCACATAAGAGATGATGTCCCCAGTCAGGACTGCTTTCGCAGTATTCCAGAACAATTCTGGATTGTCCCGATGGGCTTGATTATCCGTGTAGAAATCATTCCAGGCGTGTGTTAAGTGTTTCAGGAAAGCATCTGAAGTGTACAAGAAGCCTGGGAATCGCAAAGTCTGCTTATTGGCAGTCACTGCTCCCAAAGAGATCACAAGTTCTACTGGTGCGTGGTCGGAGACCACTACCGGGTGTATCTTGGCCCCGTTGACCCTTGGGACTATATTAGAGGAAATCATGAACAGGTCTATCCGCGACACCGTAGGCGACGCTCTGGAGATACAAGTGAAGTCCTTGCTTTATGCGTTCCGCAACCTCCATACATCTACCAATTGTAAGGAGTTCGACAACCTAGAAAAAGTCCTCTTTTCGAAGGCACCAGAATCTCTAGGCTGTCCGCCTCCCGCCATTCGCTCTGGATCTCGCCACCTGTCACACACAGGGTTTGGTGCTAGGTTGAAATCTCCCCCGAGTATGATATCTAGACCAAGATAAGGGGACAGTGTCTGAATGAGCCTGGTCCAGAAAGCTGTGGACTTACAGTTCGGGGCATATATGTTGCAAATTACCAGGATCTTTTGATTTATTCTAACTTTGACTATTAAAAAGCGTCCCTCACTATCTTTGTGAGTGTTTAAAATCTCAATATTCCCCCTTTTCCCAAATAGGATGGCTATGCCTCTGCTCGAATTGGTGTATGAGACGTGTTCCACCATTCCCACCCAGTCCCGTCTGAGTTTTTCGTGTTCCACCTCTGAGAGGTGAGTCTCCTGCACTAGGGCAATGTCGGTTCCCAGTCGTCGCAAGTGCGCTAATATGGTGCTTCTCTTAGCAGGTGAATTAATCCCCCCCACGTTCCATGTCACCAATCTTACAGTCATTTAAGTAACTTTATGAGGAAGCCACCCAAGTCGGTCCTCCGTTGGGGAAAGGCGGGGAGGGGTACAAAAAGTAGCAAGCGGAAAGCAGAGGGAGAAGGCGTAAAAAGGGAGGTAAAGACAAGAAGGAGAAGAAGAGAGGGCGGAAAGAAAGGGGGAGAGAGAGGAGAAAGAAAGAAGAAAGAAGAGAAAAAAAAAAAAAAAAAAAACCACACCAATTTGATATTATACTGACAGGTTGAGTACTCTAGAATGGGGAGGTCTCTTATTTCATCAGAGTTGTCATGAGTATTTAAACTAACGGGGTCCAGGGACGCCACTCCCAGGAGCATAACCTGTGTCCCATTCTTTAGAGAGAACATTAAATATACAATATCAGAGAATTGGCAAAATAAGCAGATCCAGTAGAGCGTATAAACCCAACTAAACAATCTTAGTACTATAACAGAGATGTTAATTCGGTACCTGCGGACCCTCCAATCAGTTGACATGATCTGTCTGCCATATTGTAACATTATTACCATAGAAACAAAAAGAAGATACCTTATAATATGGGATTTCTTATCCATCTTAACATTGCTTTGAGTGTTGGGGCAGCAGCAATCCCCCTGCTCCAGTCCTGGTGTCCGGGTTACTGTCTCAAACCTCAGAGCAACATACCTCAAGAACAAGAACATTATCAGCGTAGACATTAAGCTAGGTTCACAAATAAACATAACAAGAAAACATTGTATGCAAAAAGCAAACATCATAACCAGTTATTAGGCCTATATGGCAACTATCTTGCAAATGAAAACCTAGACCTACTCAAGGCCAGTGGTTCAAATCCTATCAACCCGGGTCTGAGTGAGATGGGCCAGAAGGACTATTCCCTCTTCTACTTTGTTCCCTTCCCAGGTAGTCTGTAACCTCCCGTGGGGAGTCAAAGAATCTAGGGCCCGAGGGAGTTAACAGTTTAAGTCTGGCAGGGTACAGAAGGTAAACCTGCCTACCCTCTGCGTTGAGTCGCGAGCAAAGCGGGGAGAATTCTTTGCGCTTCCTCATTAATTCTGAGGAGTAATCCTGAAAAATGAGCAATTTAGAGCCTTCAAATATTATGGGTGACATTTTTCTATAAGCACGCAGCAGTTCTACCTTTAATTGAAAATGTAATAACTTGACCATCACTTGTCTAGGCTGCGCATTGTCCCTCTCCTGCTGTCTATCAGGCCCCACCCTATGTGCCCTTTCCACACTACCTTTGAAAATGTTGGGGATGAGTTTAAGCACCAAGGGTAGGGTGTTTTCTATAAAATGAATAAGGTCTCTGGGTTTAACGCTCTCAGGAATCCCCAATATGCGCAAGTTGTTACGGCGGGATCTATTTTCTAAATCCTCCAGCCTCTGGTGTAAAACAATGTTCTCCTTCACTAGCACATCAATTTGGGTACCATGAGTAACTGCAGTGTCCTCAAGCCCTGACACTCTGTTCTCTATCTCAGTAAAGCGAACCGAAAACTGTTTCATCTCCCCTGTTAAATGATCTAAGCCTTTCTGTAAGCTATCAATTCTTGGGAGAAAGATAGAGGAGAGCTGCTGCACCACAATGTGCGTATCGTGAGGTAGCCCATTAAAGTCCTGCACAGCAGGGGACGTATCCTGTGTGTGGTCAGCAGCCCCCCTGTTCTTTCCTGAGGACTTATTTTTCCCTGACATTTTGCCCCCAGTCAAAAATCTATCCATGCAGGGGTACAATCTCTACTAGAGGTAGTGTCCCACCATCCCCCTCCCCTTCAGAGGTACAATCAATACAGTAGAAAGAGCCTGTGAAATACAACACCACACTAGTTATTGTCTGAATCAATTGACACAGTAGTTTAGCACAGGCAATAAAGAGTCTTAATTGTGTGAACCTCTTTGCATGCAATCACAAAAAGTTCAGGCAAGAAACAAACATGCACAAGAGAGTCTGTCTTCTTTTTTTTTTTCTCTGTGTCCCTTTTCCCTTGCTTTTTGGGTGAATCAGCCAAGGGGAATCCCTGTTGCTTGTAGAAAGTCTTTACTGGTGCGTATCAAGGGGGTTGTTAATGAAAGGTGAGTAGAGCCCCTAGAGATGCAAAAGTTCTCTGCAGACTGAGCCGTTTGTGGCCTAAGCTGTGGTTCCCTCAATGTTCTTACAGCCTCTGGGATTTATTATAACGCTGTCCAGGCCCCATTGTTAACTACCAGGGTTAGTGACAGGGCACTCTGTGAATAGTGTGTTCCCGAGTCTAGTGTGTGACCGGAGGCTGACCCACTCCGTGGAATTACTTCGAGTGTAAATGTGCAGAGTTATAAAGTTACCTTTTAGCCGGTCACAGGTTACGTGCTGTGGATGCTGTGGTGCACGAGAGATCTCGATCTTTAGCGATCCGATGCAAGGTGTTAGGCGGCTGTGCTTTGTGGAGAGTTGGACCAGCGCTCTTTTCTAAGCGACCAACAACCACGTGGTCCTGGGTCCGGTCTTTCTCTGCGGTTTGTGGTAAGCAATATGGCGTCTTTTCGCGCCGTTTGTTGGAGGCCTTGATAAGCCGGTGGACTCTGTTCACAAGCAGCCCCGCTCACCTCAGCGGTCACCACAGTTGCTAAAGGCAAGTTCACCTCAGGTCGGTACCCTTTGCTAGATGTTTTATCATCACCGGCACTAGTGGGTGGATTTTTCCGGGCCCAATGTTGTGACCTAGTATGTTTCAGTCAGAGGTCTCACCCTTGTAGTCTCCCCAGCTAGGTGAGGGTATCAGCCGGGTCCCTTGTAGCAGCAGCCGGGTTGTCAGATGTATTCCGGTACTTTGCGGTCTCACTCTCACACTTAGGATGGCGCACTTACATGTGCTGTCTTTCAACGGTGGGGGCGAGATGTCTGTCGCCGGTGCTTGGAGTGCCGAACACCAAGTGTGTTAAGGCTATGATGCACTTGTGGGTAGCCAGTAGCAGGAATCAGCAATCTGAAAGGGGTTAAATTCCAGCTTAAAAGCTTTTTAAGTTTGTGGGAGCTCCGGAGCTCTTCACTACAGCTGCCTATCCCTTGGCCCGCCCACCGGAAGTCTTGACTTTCTGGTTTTAATGTTTTAAACAACATTTTCCAATGTAATTGTTTATAATATATAACCAGTTTATAATATGTACATGTTTTTGTTTATATCATTTATAAAAAATAAAAATGTCTAATGAATTGTCAAACTAAGGCCTTTTTTTATTGAGGTTTTTCTACATTAACAATGAATATAAGGTTACAAGATTTTGGGGGGGTTCCAAGGAAACTAATAGAGTAATATTATGATTATTATGAGGCTCATAAGCAAACAGTTCTCTCTTGGGTTCATAATAAAACAAATTACATTTATAAGGAGGGGCTAGTAAATGTTTAGTAGATTCACCAAAAATAACCTTAGGATTAAGGAGGGTATATAAAACCAATGGCCATTATCTGAAGCATTAAACGTATAATAACAACATATAGTAATCTGCATTATTACCTGATATATAACTGGAAAGTCAATGACAAGTGCAAGAACGTATGAGATATAAGATAACAGACAAATAAACTAAAAATACTTGTGAACCCTAAAATGTGACGACATTTATTTTGTTCTGGTAGTAACCCCAAATAGCTGTGATAAAGAAACAAAGATATAATGCATACGCTGGAAGTTAGCCAATAAACACAGGAATATGAGCATATGTGATACGGAATATGAAGGCATTTACTATTAACTATGCTATAAATGGTCAAGGGTTAAAGTTTCTGAATCTTTCTTTGTCATGAATGTCTTGATACAGTAGACAACAATATCCAAAGGAATATGTCTATTTATAGTAATTTAAAGGCGCAATAAAAGATTTATGTTACGTTCCCTACCAGTTTAGCCTAGGGAGCTTCAAGGGTGTATGGAGATTATATATACCCACTGATAAAAGATATATAACTTATCCCTGCGCTACAGGACATAAAACCAAACCCAGGTAAAATATCAGCTATGGGTCCATTATGTTAGAATAAATGCTGTCAGCAGTAAAAGAAGCAAAAAATCTCAGATTCTTGCGAAATGAAGGGAGGAGATTGCATAACACTAGGCTATACACCCACTAATACAATGCTAAAGCAAAATATGGGGTGAACAAATGTGCCACTTTAAAATGGAATCCTTATGTTATGTTAAGAGAGAAGAGTGGTATACCTAACTATCTGTAGTCATATGCTATCTTTTAAGTATACCCACATTGTACAATATAGGATTAGTATTGCTTAGAAACATGTCTATGTATTATTAGCATAAAGAGTACAGCATATCAACCTCTTATTCTAAATATAAGGGGTAGGTATAACATTTCCTACTGTAAACAATTAGCCTCCATATTCTTTATCCAAAGATAACTTGTGGATAATGGAGTATCGGGGAAACTATAGAACTTGTAAGGGAATTATGAATGATTTAGGATGAAGAGGGTTTCCTATAAGGTCCTGTGCTGATGTAGATAGAAAAACTCCTGGGTTGCAGTTGTATGTGTGCAATGTATTTAGTAGGAGGGAGCCATTAAAGGGATAAACTATAATATCACATATTGTAGGGAAAAAAACAGCCTTAGTTACACCCTCTACAGTCTCATCAAGCAAGATATCTGCAAACTTGGTATATTTATATATATGACTGACTCTTAGTAGAGAACCCGTGTCATAAGGCATCTATAACTATTAACAAATGTGTGTTATAATTTTTATGGCCTTAATAAGTTAGCCTAATGAGAACCCTACTGTAGATTCTGCAAAAGTGTAAGGATCTTATGAAAATATTGCTGCAGTTACTTATATTGTAGACCTTCTTACAGTGGAGAAAACGCTTTACTACTCACATATGCTACTCTAGAGAGTAGTGGTAAAGACTTGGGATACCTAGTACTCATTCTTAATGTTGGATGCAGGTTATATAGATTATATCCAATGTTAACTTAGTAAGTTAGCTTAATGTACATAAACCGCAGTTAGGCATTAGCCTGAGTATGTATAGAGAGTGACCCAACAGGGAACTGACCTAACAATGAAATAAACAGTAGCATATGATTATAATGTTCAACAATTATCACTTATCAAGAGGCAACATGTTTAACAATATGTAGTATGAATGGGTGATAGTCATAGATGTCATAATTTATAAAACAGTCTGTAATCCTTATCCTCAAACGTTTAAGTCTTCATCCAGGAAGCAGTGTATTTCAAAATAGGGCGTGGTAGCAACATGACTTTCTGAGAGCTGAGCAATATTTAGATATAGACGCTCCATATTTATGAGCCATACTACCCCACACCAGATCTAACTATGAGTGTAGATATCCGCAGGAAGAGCTGGAGGCTAGCTTCCTTCAGAGCCCATGCAACAAAAGGTATGTCTGCAGAGGACCGGAGGCATCTGGGGCTAAGATCTCCTTCGATCTGGGTTATAGGAAGATGATCATCATAGAAAAGTATAACCAGGCTGAGTGGACTGTGTAGCTGTTCCGGTAGATTTGTGTCCGCAAACTCTTGAGCATCTCCAATGTTCCCCAGCATCTCCATCAAGCTGACAGGGTAATAGATCTCAGTGGGTACCTCTCTCCTCTGCGTGAGTTTGCCGGGGTTATTTTAAATAAGTCACTATTTCTAGAATGAACTATCAAAAGATATACTGTATGTCCTCTTATTTATAGGATTTAGCTTGCAAATTAAAAATAATACTTTCTACCATGCTACAGGAGATACACAGATATCAGACTGCTCTCTCTGCATCGTGGGATCTCAATACAGATCTGCCAAGGGAGTGCTGCTCTATCTTTGAATATTGGCTACTTACCTCATATGGATTGAGGTAATCTAAAGTGAGTACCCAGTGTTAGGGGTTAGATTTTCCCCGACTTCTATTGTTATGATTTGGTTACATTCATCTTGTGAGTAAGTCTTCTACTAACGGTGCTGATTTGACCTCCTTTACCTGATATATATATATAAATAATATATACATAAATATACATACTGAGAATCAGTTTATTTGGTCAGATAACATCTATAAGGGAAATGTAATTAAATATTTCCTCTATATAGATGATGATATTATCCTTTGGAGATGGGATGAAAGAACTATCACAGACTTTGTCTATTACATGAATCAAAATCAGATTGAATTTCTTGATCTGGTTCTATTTAGAGATGAGTCTAATAAAATAGCTGTTCTCAGCTACAGGAAACCTACTGGCAAAAACAGTTTCATAGATGCTAAAAGTACCCATTTGAAATGATGGAAACATAATTTACCATGCAGCTAATATTTAACAATTAGAAGAAACTGTACACATATAGGAGATTTTGAGAGAGTCATAGATACTTGTTTTTGTTTTTGGAAAAGGGGTACACTTTGCTCATTTTATAGAAAGCAAAAGCGAGTTCAGCTAAACAGAATAGAGTTCATCTTATTAATTCTAACTTGATAATCAATCAAAAGACAAAAATGAACAGTTGAGTTTTAGAACTACTTTGACTGAGGGAGTAGATAATAGAGGGTTATGTGGCAAAGCAATTTGTACTGTATGTAAATATGTATAATCAAACCCAAAGTTCTCAAACACAGACAAGACTGTAGAATTTAACAAAGAGTGTAGGGGACGGTAACTGTGATACTAGGTATGCAGTGTACTTCTATGGTGTAGCTGTAATTCAATCTATGTAAAAAAAAACAAAAAGAAAGGTTATAATTAGATTTAATGAAAATTTAAACAAAACAAAAAAGTGTTTCTGATATTTTTTTGACATTTCATGGGAGTGGCCCAGTAACTATACAGATTATTGATTGGGTTTTGCCATCAGTCTATAATGGACTTTTGAAGTTGAAGCAACAAGAAACATATTGGATACATGGGGGTAGATTTATCAAGCAGTGGATGCTGCAATCTACCCCTGAAGTTTCAGGTCTGCCTGAAACTTAAGTTAAAAAGCAGCGGACGTAAGACCGCTGTTTCTTAACTTGTCCGCCACCACTGAGGTGGCGGACTACATCCGTCCTGATCGGATAAGCTTTTGTTACAGCGGATCATGTCTGCCCGACATTTGATAAACGTACTGTGAGCTTCTCAGTTTTATACTGTAATTTTCATATTAGTATCTGTGCATATTCTTCTTTATAGTAGTGAGTATTACATGCAGTCATATGAAAATTGGTGTATACTGTCCCTTTAAGATAGAATGAAACTCTGGCCTGTTAAGGGTTCTGATCTAGATTGATATATTTTCTTTTTTTACAATTGTACCTAGATTTATACTAGCATGTCTAATAGGAAAATGTATCAAGCTCCAGAGAACCTGACCACCTAAAATATCTACTTGGCAAAATTTAAGACTACAAAATAGCTCTGGTGCTCAGTCCTCTGCTCTTGGGCAACCAATTGTTTTAGAGCAGTGCCTGCCAATCAAACCAAACAAGTGAGTTTGAGATGATTTATCTCAGCCATCCAGGATAAGTAGCAGAGACTGCATCTGAAAGTTATGTTTGCAAACTAATTTTTCAAGTTCAGCTTCAATTTCTCAGAAGCTGCATATGAATCTTGATACATTTTCCCCATAAGTATACATTTTCAAGCACTACAGCAGATCACATTAACCTGTAATGGAGTACTGGCAAATGTTGGGGAGGTGACCAGTACAATTCACACTTACTTTGGACTGGAAGTGTCACTGTATGATAAGGATAATGACATTTATACACTAATAAAAAATTTAAAAAAACCTAAGTTAAACAAGAAAAAATAAAAAATACACATTAAAAATAAATTGTCATTCACCAAATTTGTGCCCCTACCCCTTGCAGGGGCGCCCTTAGTAGGTTGCCTAGTTTGCCTGTATTGTAGCATCAACCCTGATACTATCTGTAATGTTGCCAATGCAGAGATATTATGATGTTTGCATTTAAAAATATTGTGCCGTACATGAAGCAATTAATTATCTCGTTCTTCACCCCCTCACGCTGATGGTATAAAAAGTTATTCTATGTGATATGTGATTTATTTTTTGAATTCAAGTGGTTTTCTGGTAACAGTGCATTTTATTTATGCAAACTGTACTTATTTGCACACTATGGACCTGATGATCAAAAACTTGCAGTCATAGGGGCCGATTTATCAAAGCTTCAACTGATAATACAATGGAATCCGCTTGAATCTCGCATCATATTCAATGCAAATTGAATCCGCCGTAATTAACAAAGCATCAACATCGTCAAGTGTTTAAATATGTGATGTAATGTACGCTCCTGCGATCTCCATACGACGCAGATCAATGCTTGCATCATTCCAGATGCTTCAAATTCATATTCACCCCTACAAAATCTATCCTGTACACCGACTATGTTTACAGCGCTGCAGAATCTGTTGGCGCTCTAGAAATACCTGATAATAATAATAATAATAATAATCGACTCTATTTGACCCTCTTCTCAATTTATCAAACAGGTATACTTGTATCTATCATTCAAACCGCCACCCTTGAGGCCGCGAATGCCACAGAAATCAATGGGAGTCTGAAAACCCAGAAAGGTTATGTTACATGCTGCAAGAGAATGAAGCTTATTACATATTTATGTAAATTAGAAAGTGGATTACAATGGCATATTCTTTCTAAATCATACAGACAACAAAGACCCATGTTCAGTATCTAAATAATATGTTAAATAATATTATAATCACATGTAATTTCAATGGACAGATTCATTTCAAAAGTAGTTTTAATGACAGGTAATATCTGTCTGGCAGCAGGGCTAGTAGATATAGGGATAAAAATGAAATAAATACATTACATACTATAGCTAACTATAACTATATAGCTTATAACTATAGCTTTTTTAATCAATCTAATTTCACCGTTAAAAGCATGTAATACAAGTCCCACTGCATTTCGCACCAAATTTGATGCAATACTTCGCACCAAATTGGACGCAATACTCGAACTCCTAAACAACCCACAAACTAGTGACATTTTCCACCACTTTTGATTGGAAATTGCATAATCACATGATTTATGACATCAGACAATCTAATTTAAATATACATTATATACTATCACTAACTAATAAAATTGCTCAATACTTGTGTCATTGATCAGAACGTGTAAGTATCATTTGTTACATTGTGTATTATACTTTGAAAGTATGTATATGTGAAATTAGTATTAAAGTTAAACATTGATGATGACATTAGGAAACACAGTGTAATATTTTTGACAATGATTTTAAAAATTGATTGATGTTTGATTCAATATAATCTTAAAATGATAGCTTAAAGGGATAGTCCACCTAATATTAAACTGCCATGAATCAGATACAACAGAAATTAAAATCACCTCTTTACTGTCATGAAATTGTCAGTGTTTTTCTTCCTTCTCTTGAATTTAATTTTCATTAAGAAATGTCATCTTATATGCCAGCCCATTTTATAACAATTGTGTATGGGTGGTGTTTAAAACTAGACAGCAATGAGGAAGGGTTACACAGGTGCAGAGAGAAAACTGGCCCAGCTCTTAAAATATCCATTGATTGCAAATAAATACATATGAAACCCTGATTACATGTTATATTCGCATATTATTCTTGCTCAGAAAAATAATATACTTACACTATATACAGTACATATAGTGGTATAAATAAACACATAGATATGAAAGACAACATTGTTTAGAACAAAATAAAATTTAGGAACATTTAAATATGCTTGGAAATGATTTCTAACATAACACACACATATATTTTTATATATATATATATATATATATATATATATATATATATATACACACACAGTATATACGTTGATTGGAGTAGCCGTGTTAGTCCAGAGATTTAGATATCAAAATAACAAGAGTATTGCATTGAGCAATGATACTTTTTTATTTATAAATGTATCATTGCTCAATGAAATACTCTTGTTATTTTGATATATATATATACACACACACACAAGTATCTGCAAAGATATATGTACAAATTCTAGCATTAATAATCATTTTGAAAAAAATAAAAAATCATGAGATAGTCATATCATGATTTCTAGAAATACAAATACACATTAATTTATGTGAAAATATCATGTATCAGATTTTCTGTATAACAAATAAATAAAACAATGAAATATTATTGTTTGTTCAAGTATAAATCTAGCTATTTCTTGGAGATTAACAGATGAAAAATAAAATATTAGCTTTAGAGAAATGTGCTTGTTCATGCACAGTAATGATATGGTATAAATAATGTTGGAAAAAACAGAATATCCACAACATTGATGACTCTTATTTATCAACAGTCCGATGCTCATCGCTCCATACTTGAAGCACGTGTTTTTGACAGACTTTTTAATAAATAAGGGCATCGTATGTGAATTCGCGGCAGAGATGTCTGGCGATGTCTGGCAAGCGTCTTGACTCTAGCGAATGCACCGAGATTGACGCTTTGATAAATCGGCCCCATAGAGAGAAATCACACAATCTTTGGGATTTTTGAGACCTTGGGCACTATGTACTAATGCCGTCAATTAATCCAACATTGTAGATGCGGATAAACTTGCTGTTACTCGCCGTGGCCGAAATGGTGTCCGCTGTCACTATGTACTAAAAAAACACTCAGAAATTGACACATCTAGCCCGCCGTGAGCAGTGGCAGACTATTGATAAATTTGACACCTCGCTCGCTGTGACTAATCTAATTTACTTAAATGTCAGTAAAATTGTATGGCCAATTATTAACACGTGACATGCAAGGTGTCAGAAACGTCATAGTAGTCACAGGAACAGAATTTGGCTACTATAATAGTGCAACATTTCTAAAGAATTTTATTATTGTTCAAACTTTTTTGATCATTTCCTTCTGTGTGTTATTTTTTTTAATATTTATTTACAAATTCGATATGGCTTCATCTGGATCGGATTCCCAGACTTTAAAATTCAAGAAACCTCACTTTTCTCATCAGCAAAACGTAGTTTTGAATGATATGATTATTGGATACCGTGTGAAACAGACTAATTTTTGAAGAAGGAAGATGATCTGGTAATGGATAAGCGATGTAGTTAGTGCCCAGGGTCCTGGAAAAAAAGGTCTGAAAGGTCGTGCAAACCAACTCGTGGAAGGAATACACGGGGGGACACTAAGGGCACGATCCAATATATGGCGTAGTTTTCGGCGCAAGCAAGGGAACCTGCGCCGTTCGTAATTTCACCTCGCAACTCGACCTATCCAATATACTGCGCCGTCAGATGCAAAACTGGCTTAAGTAGCAAAAACCGGCGATCAACTAAAATGTGCGCAAATACACATTTTAGTCGTCGCAAGTACTTACGCCAGTATTTTGTTCACATAAAGTCTCAATAAAGAGTAGTTTGATGCAAAATAGGCTACGAATCGTAAAAAATAACCGAAAGTTCTAAAAGATGCGCCCCGTAATTAGAAGGTGTTCTAAATGATAAGAAGGTGTTATGATCATATGAGCCATCCTAGGTTTTGCTTTCAATTAAGAATAACAAGCGAACAAAGCAAGTGTTCTAATTAAATATGAAAGTAGTTAGAAATAACATGCCCTATTTAAAATGTTTTCTTGGAGTTGACTGTCCCTTTATATATTTTGGCATCAGTGCCAAGCTTTGTTAGCATTAGAATAAATTACACCAGTGGGTTCTAAAGAGATGAAGGTAATCCAATTTACATTAAATAAGCAAGTATATGTCCCCAATGTGATAAAGTACCTACAAGCTCAATCCATTTGACTATTTCAAATACACAAATAAACCTTAAAAAAGCAATATCATAGTATACTGTCCCTTTAACCTTGAGATGTTGCTTAAATGTATGTCTTTGTTAAGGCTTCCGGGGAGTTACGTTGGTTTTTTAGTCAGTGCAAGGGCTCCTGCGCCTGCAATTTGTGGCGAGATGAGAATGGAGTAGATTTTCTGAAATCTGCACGCGTAAGTCCTTACACTGTATATTGGATACCAAACTGCACGTGTTTTGTATATGTCAGTCTAAGGGTAAAAATAATACGGGCGAAGGCAGAAATATACGCGCGTAACTTCTAAGTTACGCCGTATATAAGATACCAAACCCGCGCAAAATTTAGCGTCGCTGGCTTTTGCGGGCGATGATTTATATCGGATCGAGGCCTAACTCTCCTTCTTCTAACTAATCGATTAGCAACATTTTCTAGTCCGGATTTGCATCACACGGAGAAGAAACAAATAGAGAAGTGTCCCCATAGTTAAAGAAATAAACAATGTAAGTACAATGATGATATTACTGTCTTTTATATACAGTAGGTCTAGACTGGGGTCTACATTGACTTTCCTATTGTTTTGTACCTTGCCTGCCACCTAAAAGGTGGCGAGGCAAAAATAATGAGGTGGTAGCAAAAAATGTAGCATGCGGATAAATACATTTTTAGTACATTCGTTTATTGTGAGTTGATCGTCAAATCTGTCTATTTACATTGAAAAATTGAGTGCTAGCGAGGTTTGGGGGATAAGTACGCTTGCAAGTTTAAAAATGCAGGTTTGCACATAGTTGACAGAGAGTTTTGATGCAAAAATTATATTGTAAAATAGGAGTCTATCCTTCACATACAGAACTCTGCATAGTGAGATAAAGTAAAGTTTTTGCTTCTAAAATTTGTTGAGGGACCATGAGCCGACAGCTTTAGATCATCAGGCTCCGTGTATCCATATTTTTATTTGAGCACTTCGGGGAATAGAATTTTTTTGTATAGTAAAATAGAGTCACACCAAAGTTTGTACTAAATGATGTAGCTGTACTATACTTACTTTGTTCCATGTTATTCTGAGGTAGAAAACCAGTGTGGGAAGTGAAAGATATTTCAACTTACCTGACTTTATTCCCAGGAAGAGACAGAGCAGCCATTTTTTACAACATTATTATTCACTAGAGATGTGCATTTGTTTTGTTATGAATACACATTCGTAACAAAAAAGGATATTCATTTTGTTTTGACAAAACAAATATCCAAATGAATGCCCCAACAAATATTAAAGGAAACAAATAAATACGGATGAAATTTGTCAGTATTACATTGGCTTCCTTTAGGTTTTTTTTAAGTGTTAACACTTACCTTCTGTGCGCTGGAGACCATGCTAATCTGATTCTCTTCTAGCCTCGACACCTGCCGAGCTAACAGGAGGCTTAACACGATTGGCTCCCAGGAGTCCCAGGACCTGCACTAAAGTCAGTGTCTCAGGGAGCCAAGCGTGTTAAGCCTACTGTTAGTGTGCCTGCGGCTCTGTCAAGAAGAAGATTAATTTAGTTTAACAAAAAACAACTGTAAATATTTTAAAAAATAAAATTCAGTATTTGTTTAATTTGAAATTAAGCAGCCAATGAATATTTGGGGGAATGAAATTATTCACATCAAACATACATTTTTTGGTGCTTGTATACAATGCAGGAAGATGCAAAACCCTGTCTTACACTGAGGAGTTTTTAGAAAGGGTTTCCCATGACCTTCTCCTGAAAAGCAGACCAGAGATGATGCATTTCAAAATGTATACAATGAAGGGAATAATTAAATGTCCAACTCTTACTCACAATTCCAACTGTAAACCAAGTTAGAAAGATTTAATTGTAATTTGCTTTTTTTTTACAAAAATTTGTTTTAACAGTCACTTTTTATCAATACCTATACAGTCACTGAATAATATGAAAGTAATATATGAATATATTTAAAATATTACAAAGAGAAAAGAAAGAAGTACAAGTTTGTGAATACAAATATAAAAACTAAACAATGCTTCTAAATTGTAATGGTGCTCATAGGCAGCTTTATTCTGTATAGAATGTCAATATCCAAAAACATTTAAACAAAATCAGAAAATATTTAATTTACTGCATACAAAATTATTTAAACATAAGTCCATAGTTTAAACATTATACCATTAAAAACAATACTTAGAAATATATATTTTTTCACAATTTGCAGCTCAACAGACCCCTTTTTTATTTGTGCATAATGCGTGAAATATACATCAGAAATAACTTTTACAGTATAGTGTAGTTTTATTGCAGTTTATTTTCACCGTATTAACCATTTCTTTGCATTGAGAACATTCAGTAGTGAATGAAGAATGGGCTAAGCGCCTACTTGTACCTATAGCCTAGGAGGGGTGCAACCTAGCAAACACCAAGAGGACAGTAATTGATAGTAGATATGCCCAGGCGCCTACCAAACGGAGGCAGGTACTAAACGTGCAAGTGGATATGATATTAAAATTCAATTTAATACATATAAAACAATATATTACAAATAAGACAAATAGGTTAAAACTCTTAAATTCATGGATCCATGATACCTTAACAATGAGTTATGAATTAAAAATGATACAGGGATTGAATAAAAAATATTAAAACAATGTGGGGAACACAATGAATATAAACAGATGGTAAGTGCAAACAAAACAGATGTTAATGTATAATCCTTAGTGAGGATAGCAATAGTCCTGTGTGTCCTTAAATAAATGAACTGTGATTCTGAAGTAATCCAAAGCAAAATTGCATAAGAAAGCTGTTGGTGATAAACCGTGGATAAAAAATGTGGATACAAAATTAATAAAAATCCAAATGTGTGTGAAAAAATATATATAGGAAAAATACAGTCAAAAATCTGTGTAACAAAAAACAGAAAAATTAATAAAAAAGTGTCCGATTAAAAATGATTAGGTGAAACAACAGCTATATGGCCGCTATGATGTGGTAAAAAATATCTAGTGAATCCCAAAGTTTAAACTTTTGTGGAAAGTCCTAAGAGTGCTTGGCAGACTTGATAGAAGCAAATATCACAAGAATAGATAGGGTAGGACTGGGGGACAAATTACGATCTCCTCCTGGAAAACAAGAAACCAATATAGTGTAGCTTGTACAACAAAAAAAGTATATATGAAATAAGGCTTACCAGTGTCTACGCGTTTCGGCCCATAATAGGCCTTTCTCAAGACTGACTCATTGTTAAGGTTTCATGGATCCATGAATTTAAGAGTTTTAACCTATTTGTCTTATTTGTAATATATTGTTTTATATGTATTAAATTTAATTTTAATATCATATCCACTTGCACGTTTAGTACCTGCCTCCGTTTGGTAGGTGCCTGGGCATATCTACTATCAATAACATTCAGCAGTAATATTCCAAAAATAAATTTCAAGCAGGATTAAACAGGATTTTTTGGTCTAAAACAAAGTTCTTGATTTCCTGGGGGGAAAAAAAGAAGTTGGAAGGAGATATGATAGAACAGGAAGAAAAAGAGGGGAATATGAAAGGGAAAAAAAAGTTTTGTTTTTCTGCGCAACCAATAACACAATCAATAGATGCTGATGTGCGTTTGAATGCAGTGCCAATCAGACAACTTCATAACTATTTTCTTTCTTCTAATAATTTAATTTACACACATGCGTTGGGGTTGTTCACAATCTGTCATTTGATAAGTATCAAAAATAGAAAACGATAATCCTGGGAGTAGTAATAAAAGCGTCTTTATTGAAGATAGATTAAAATCAAAAAGGCACACATGTCAAAAGGAAATAGCAACCAGGTGTGGCACTAGATGGCTTACGCGTTTCGGTTTATAGCCGTAGTCATAGCCTGTAGTGCTATGTGTCACACCCCTTAAATACAATTACCTAAAATCTGATAGGTTTAAAATTATTAGAACACACCTGATGCTTAAGTAATATACATGTTGTGAAATTTTTTACCCATCAACCTCCCTAATTAGAAAAAATACAAGATAGACCCACTTTTATGCCTAATAAGTAATCACTATAGGGAGACAGGGTATGATAAACAGTGAGAAAAAGAACTGAATATGGCAACAAGTATAAGAAAGGAGCGTTAAATAATCTATGCCTTATACTAGCAAAGGGAGCCACTAGGGGGATCTTAGTGATTCTTGGACAAATTAATTAAGACAATATTAAAGATGATGTTAAAGGTACAGGTCCTAAGGGACATATAAGGAGCTAGATATAACGGAGAACAGTATTAAAGTATTGGGTACAACACGTTGGGATACCAAGTAATTAGTAAGTAGTAAGTAGTAGATTCTAAGGGGCCATAAAAATAGACATTAAATTGAAAAAATATATTAAAAAAATGTAAAATTAGAAATATATGATATATGAAAGGGAATCACCAAAAGTTCATAATGTCGTATTTGGAGTTGAGGCCACTGGGAATCCGTGTGCCCAGTGTAAAAATCCAAAATGCATCCCTCAACTCCAATATACGATCAATAGAACCACCTCTTTTCGGTTTGTGCACTTTCTCTATGGCGCTCCATGAAAAAGTTGAAAGATTGCCGTCATGTTCTTAGTCACGCCCAACACCCTCAAGACAAGTACTTTGAACTCTGATACTTCATCCCCAGTACTGCTTGGATAATAGTAGTTACTAACTTCAATTTTGCGTAACTGAGTTTTCCTCTTTTGTATGTATTTGATAAGTAGCTGCATTTTATCTGCTGTCAATTAGCCTTTTTAATGTCAATGTGATCACATTAAGCAATTTTCATTGTTTATTGACAGCAATGTATAGATTATCAGTTTTGAAAAAAATGTCACTATGCTTAAAGGGACAGTTTACTCCAGAATTGTTATTATTAAAAAAGATAGATAATCCCTTTATTACTCATTACCCAGTTTTGCATAACCAACAAGGTTGTATTAATATAATTTTTACCAATTTTATTACCTGGTTTCTAAGGCTCAGCAGACTGCCCCCTTATCTTGTTTTTTTTTTTTTTTTTTTTTTTAAAGACTTGCATTTTAGTCAATTAGTGCTGACTCTTAAATATCTCCACGGGAGTGAGCACAATGTTATCTACATAGCACAAGTGTGCTAGCAGTGTTTAACTGTCCAAAAACTTGTTCTTGATGATTATTAACACATATTCACTGCCATTTTTCACTTATCTAATTCCACAGCTAAGAGTACTTGAGAAACCCCTAGGCAACACTTTTCCACTTCTTGCAATGTACCAAAAAAGGATGTAACTTTGGTTTTGAGCATAGGAAAAACAAGCTGACATTACAAGCACCTTATTGTGTTATATTAGAAAACAACATCACCAGATACAAGTGCTCCCTGATCAATCAATTAAAGCTAAAACATCAATAATAATTATACTATTTGTGATTTGTGAAATCAATAAAACTATATCTATAATGCCCCTGTTCAAATCCCTTAAAAAGACACACACTTGCATAGCTATAAAGTTTTGAACCACAATAGGTTAAAGGGACACTGAACCCAATTTTTTTTCTTTCGTGATTCAGATAGAGCATGCAATTTTAAACCACTTTCTAATTTACTACTATTATAAATTTTTCTTCGTTCTCTTGCTTTCTTTATTTGAAAAAAGGAATCAAAGCAATTTTTTTGATTCAGAATAATGGAAAGCACTTGTTTATTGGCAGCTGAATTTACCCACCAATCAGCAAGAACAACACAGTGTTTTCACCAAAAATGGGCCTGCATCTAAACTTACATTCTTGCATTTCAAATAAAGATACCAAGAGAATGGAAAGAATTTGATAATAGGAGTAAATTAGAAAGTTGCTTAAAATTGCATGCTCTATCTGAATCATGATAGAAAAAATTGGGTTCAGTGTCCCTTTAACTGAACATTTCACCTATAATTACCACTAAATACTATTAACCCTTTCATGACAGGGTGTCTACATCAGAAAAAAAAACATTCCGATGTAGACAAATTGAAGTCCCGCGATCTTGCACGCGATCGTGAGATTTCAACTATGGGATCAAGTCAGGGGGCATCCCTATGACGCTAGGCACGCCCTCCAGACTGCAATCACATCCAGGAAGCGCCTTTGGCATCAGTGTGACTTATGTAATTTATTATGTGTATGATGTCCTAGAGTAGTGTGACTATTGACTATCTTGGTCTAAGTGCCAATACTGCTTCCAGAACTATCACAGCAAGACCTAAAGTGCCTAAAAATTGCCCCTTTCTATATTTCAATTATTGGAGCTGTTGTAATTATTTTAATATCTGTTTTACTACTTTAAAAAAACACTCAGTTGTCTGGGTGTGATTGACCTAATTTACTGGGTTTACTAGAGTATTGTGACTGTTACTGTCTAAGGGGGCGATTTATCAAGCTGAGGTGGACAGGGGCACATATATGTCCCCCTGTCTGCCGCAGCTTGTCTCTGGGGGTCTGAATTCTCCTGGAGGAATTCAACATTGCACACGAACGCTATTTAGTGCTGGCGTACAATCCCGCCCCCTGCCATCGCACAGCCAATCACGCGCGGGCAGGAGCTGTCAATCTCCCTGGTCAGAAAAGACTGGGGAGATTGAATTTCGCCAAACAAGAGGCGGTGAAGAGGTTAGCAAAGCAGCTTGCTTGTTAAATACGGCGTGCAGGTTCTCATGTGAGAACCTGCAGCCGTAGGGGCTCAAAGGCTGGTGAAAGCCTTTGATAACTTGACCTCTAAGTACTAACACTGCCACCAGTAATACCGCAGTGGGGCCTACTGTGTCTGTGACAATGTCAATTTTTACAACTTTAATGATGCAAGATGTTGCAATTTCATAGCATTGACATCCT
The DNA here is from genome assembly GCF_027579735.1 of Bombina bombina. Taxonomy (NCBI): domain Eukaryota; kingdom Metazoa; phylum Chordata; class Amphibia; order Anura; family Bombinatoridae; genus Bombina; species Bombina bombina. The sequence continues at coordinate 85,440,437 of NC_069504.1, read as the reverse complement.
CCTGCTTTCTTTATGAAGAAATTAACAATTCATATGCAATTGCATATGACTGAATTATGCAACAGCACTCAGATAGTAGTAGTACTGTCAAGTGTCAAGACAGAATTAACTATGTCTATGGCTAGGACTAGTAGAATGGGAGAGGACAGCATTTGGTACCCATTCAAGCCAGGTCTTATTAGCAATTAGGAAGGAGTTAGCATTAGGGATGGGCGAATGAGTACATTTTCGAATTTCGAATGTAGAACGAATGTTATTACCGAAATTCGAATTCTAAATCCGAATGTCGATAAGAACGAATATTCTTAAAAATTCGAAAATCGAATGTTATTTACAGTTTTCAAATGTCACTTTCGAATTCGAATTTTTATAATTATATCGAATGTCCACATTCGAAATTTCGAATTTAACATTCTATTTAACAAATACTATTCAGAAGTTCAATAGTTCATGTGGTAGGGAGGGAATCTAGTAAATTGATACATAATAGATACAAATATATAATTTCGAATGTTTCCATATTGAATATTGCATAATTCGAATATTACATTTAAAGAAAGCATTAGAAATACAATTACAAACATATAAATTCGAATTTTTCGAATTCGAATATAAATTCAAATTTTTCGAATTCGAATATTGCATAATTCGAATATTACATTTAAAGAAAAAGCATTAGAAATACTATTACAATCTAAATTCGAATTTTTCGAATTCGAATATTGCATAATTCGAATATTACATTTAAAGAAAAAGCATTAGAAATACTATTACAATCTAAATTCGAATTTTTCGAAAAGAATATTTTCGAATTTAATCGTAAAATTCAAAACCGAACATTCGAAAATCGAATGTTAGAATGTTATGTAAACATTCGAAATTCGATTCGAACGAACGAATGTGTTAAAATTTGTGCCGTTTTTCGAATGTTGCGAAACATTCGCCCATCCCTAGTTAGCATGGCAATTTGATAGGGGAGACATCTATGCTTGCTAGTGCATCTCTATATGAGTTTGTGATATTTCAATGGGTTTGTTGCAGGCATGGGCAAAGATTCAGAATTCAGCATTATATTTGCAAATGTCGAATATGGCAACAGGCAGCAGTATTCTGTTAGCTTCTGCGCTGGATATATTAGGGTTAAAGTGCAACAAAAAAAGACCTGCTGTTCAGTGAGATTGGCCATTGTGAAAGCCCAGCCTGCTCCAATTAACACCTGGGAATGCTGCAACCTTTAAGAGTGTATATTTATATTGTCAATTTGGATTTATAGTGTAAAGGAACACTAAACACTCATGCACCATCCTGTAATCAATGAGTGCAGCCATTTTGGAACCTAGGTTACGCTGCAGGTATATAAAGAGAGTTTCTGCACATGTACAAATGTAACAGCAAAAGAATGAAATGTAAGCTAGATGTCAACATAGCAGAACCCATGACTAGAGGGAGATGGCACATAACCTCAATACTATACATAGAAAATGAATTTTGTGTTTAAAGTTTCTTTAATAATCTGCACAGTGTGGTGCCTTCTATTTTTTTATATAGAGACCGGTGCCTTAGAATTTCTTTGATTGGAAGTGCAGCCCTTTGAAGACTCAAGATTGCTTTTAATAAATTGTGTTTTATATGTTTACTGTGATATTTGGTGTCTACTGTGTACATCTGTATTTTTCACAATGTGCCCCCTCCATTTTTTGTATTAGATTGTTGGATTTATACAATGGTTATTTCTTGAACATCATCCTTTAAAGGCTAACTTTATTCAGGAAATGACTCACCAGTAATTCAGAAATGAATAGTTTAACTAAAAGTTGGAGACTAAAAGAGGATAATGCATCAGACTAATGTAACTTGAGAAATTATACTTAAATAGCATTACTGATCTCTACACTTCTCATTTTCCATGCATTTTTTTCCAAATGTTTTAACATATACTATTTCCCGAGCATAAAAGAATACATCAGACTTTAGCATCTTGAGCAATACTTTAGTACACACAGACACATGTTTTTATATATTTATATATGTGTATATACTGTGTGTGTGTGTGTATATATACTATATATATATTATTATTATTATTATTATTAAATTCATACTTATTAGGTTATGCTTCTTTCAACACACAAGGGATGAGCATGAATATGGCAATGTTATTTGCTTCCACAGATATTTAAAGGGCCTTTTGTTCATTATGATCTTTCCCCCTACTGTCAATAAGTTAAGGCAGTCATTAATCACAATCACAGAATATCTGCCTACAATATGGTTTGCCTTAGGCAAGTACAGATGTAGCAATCATTACTTCACCTTCAAAAGTGCTCTAGCGTTGCCCTCTTGGTGCATGCTGTCAATTTAAATTATGTAAGCGACCCACCACCTGCTCAAGTGTTATAAGGTCTCTTCCTCCAATGTTGATAATCTTTCGATTGAGACAATATCACATCAGGTTATGTTTTTCCAAGTGTTTGATTTATTAAAATGCCTAAAGTAATTCACCTCTTGATAAATCAGAGTAACTTTGCACAAGCTGAAGTACTCTAGTGTATTTCCTGACCTAATGTGCAGGTTAAATAGTGCTTGTTTAGAAGACCAGATCCTTGTTAGTGTAGATAAATCACTTATGCTACTCCTTACCCTAGTGACAAATTGCTTCTGTTAAATTCCATCAATTGGCCTCTGTTAAATTCCATCAATTCCCATCAATTTTGAATTTTAATACAAAATGCTTATTTATGCATAGTTAACTTTACTATAAAGTCCAATTCTGAGGTTTGTATGTGTACATTTCAGACTTCACAAACGTAACCTTGCATATGTATCTCTAACTCGCCTTTAGCACATCCTGCAAAACTATGGAGATTTTGCAAACACAATTGCAGTTGATATTAGTTTCTACTCCCCCAAAGAAGCCAAGAGGCCAGTGGAGTTTGGCTATTAAAAACAATTGCAGCAAACAAGACATTATACATGCTTTTTTTCTCTCTCTCTCCTACCTAATGTGGTACGTTATTGTAAAACTGTAGAAAAATATAGTAATGACAAGGTGTTTACTGTCCCTTTAATTGTTCCTCTACTCTTCTATCTATGTGGTAGCAATCATGATTGTTGCAGCAAAAATTTTTTTTTCAAAATGGTTTCCTCCATAAAGTATTTAAATTATATTCTTTTTTGGACAGTAAATGCCCATCCCTTCAAGATATGCTGAGAGCAAGATGAATACTGCAATATTGTATTGTATTTTTTCATCAAAAGAGCTGTTTGCATTAGGGCAATAGCCTACAAAATTATTTGTAGTTTATTGGTAGTTAATTTTTTTTTGGGAGGTGTTTTTGTTAGGGGTATCAGAATAGGATTTTTATTTGTTTTTTTGGTCATTTTTTGTTATTTTTGTAATGGTAGGGTTTTTTATTTTTTGTAAATGTTTTTTTGCAATGTAGGTTTTTTATTTATTTTTTGTAATGTAGTTTTTTTGGGTAAGCTTAGGTTTTAATTTAAATTTACAGGTAAATTTTTATTTCTATTAAGGTAGTTAGAATTTTTTTTAGTTAAGTTAGGGGGTGTTAAGTTAGGGGGTTTAGATGTTAATTACTTTGCATTGTTTGCATTGTTGGGGCATGGCGGTTTAGGGGTTAATAGTTTATCTAGTTAGTTTGCGTTGTAAAGGGATGGAGGTTTAGGGGTTAATAGTTTATTTAGTTTGCATTGTGGGGGATGGTGTTTTAGGGGTTAATGGTTTATTTAGTTAGTTTGCATTGTAGGAGGATGGAGGTTTAGGGGTTAATAGTTTAGTTAGTTTGTGTTGTGGGGGAATGGCGGTTTTGGGAGTTAATAGTTTATTTAGTTCGTTTGCGTTGTGGGGGGGCAGTTTAGGGGTTAATAGTTTAGTTAGTTTGTGATGTGGGGGGATGGCGGTTTAGAGGTTAATAGTTTTATTTAGGGTTGGTAATGTTGGGGGGGTAGAGGATTAAGGTATATTAGGCTAGATCCTTATGGTAGATTGTTATTTTTTTTCAATTTGTTTGTAGTTTTTGCGCTTAGTGTGTTTTTTCCCCACTTTTTTTTCTCCATTGATTTCTATGAGGGAACACATGCACACACACGTGAAGACTCCGCTAGCGATTTTTGCGCTTCTCTGGCTATTGCTAGCACAAAATAATTATTTTTTTCAACTTGTAATAGGAGCGGATCCTGAGAAGCGTTAAAAGCATTTTGCTAGCCATGTTTTAACGTTTTAGTATGCCTAAAATAGTGTTAGCTCCACTTCTAACTTATTACAGATTTATAGTGGCAACAAGGGGGATTTAGAGTGATTAACAATGGAAAAAACATGTTCAATCAGTATTGTATGAACATATATGTCAAACTCACTAGTGATAACAGATCAGTAAAATGATAGCAACTTCAACTGTAATAACCATTAGGCAGCAAATTTAAAGTTAAATAGAGCGTAAATACAAATTTATATATAACTAAACTGTAATTTCTGTTACAATGATGGTCTCCTAAAGTAGCTGTCCCAGTTAGCTTAGCCAATTCCAGTCCTAATAGTGATGATAATCAGCCAGCTCACAGAGAAAATGGTGAGAGTTCCAAAGACTGCAAATGGATGCTTCCATTGTCAGCTATGCCGAACTAGTAATATCACCAGGTGCTCACCAATGGCTGGACACTTCAAGGTTCGGAACAGTCCCAGTCCAAAGGTCAGCATATCAAACCAGTGCACTGCTGCAAAAAAGTGCAGCTCTCCCAGACAGATGCTGTGGTTAAAGAATCCAATAAAGTCTCCCGATCCTCTATCGATGCAGTTTCACTGAACGGTGCTGGTACCCCTCCCTCACGCAGGGAATCTGCAAAGTCCATCTTGGCTTGAACATGAGGGACCATGGAGAGTTAGAAAAATGATCCAGCTTGTGGTGTTTCAGATGAGAAAGTGCCTTCCTATGGGTCGCTTGTTACAGAGCTTATGTTATGTCTCCATTATTAACAAATTGTTCCTGATCTGCTATCTGAAGTGTGCTTAGAGAACTTTAAGTTCTCCAACAGAGCACATTGACCACTCCATGCCTACTTATTTGTTAAAATTTACAGAGCTTTATGAAATGTAAGTGCAGCACTATTTTCCCTGCTTACCGGGTGGGGCGGGGGGGGGGGGGGGTTGATGCCTATCCTATCAAGGCTGATGATATCTTCAACAATCTGGCTTGGTACAGTGAGCCAGCTAATCCAGAATAATGTCCATCGATGCACAATGGTATTCTTTACTTATTTCTGTAGAAGGATAGAGAAGATGGCTGCAGGAATGGCTGATTTGTGGCAGATAATATCAGCATTTTTTTGCTCAGCTCCCAAGATTGCTGGCTGCCATAGCAGCTGCCTGGATATGCCCCCTTTCAGTCTCATAACTCATTATTACTCTTAATAAAAATACAACAGGTTGATCACTATTTAAATTTAAAGTGTGAAGCTAATCAGTTTAGCAGCATGATTTTATTTTTAACTTTTGAGCTGTGTTACAATATGAGTAAATTTGCTAAATATCATCAAATTATATATATGTATTTGTGTGCGTGTATATATATATATTTCAAATACTACAACTTCCCAAGGACACACCTGTTCATGTACAGGAATAAAGCAAATAAATTACTTTAATTAAAATCAAGTCCAGGTCAGAAGCCATGTCAGGAGCATGATTAATTAAAAGTTGTTATATTGAGCTGAATTTTTCACAAGCAAATCCTTTCATAAATAATAATAATAATTATTATTACTATTATTATTATTAATTATATAAATATTATATTCCAAAATTAATAATTAATCTTCAATAATTGGCGACCGCTCGGGTATTAGAACTTGTTATCTCCATTAAGGTATAAGATCCGGCATGTATGTTTTATACATATGATGAGGTTTTTAGATGTGTTAGGCTGTTTCAGTCATCACCAGTAACAGAATCATTGCATATTCTGCTAATTGTTATACCTTTTTGGAACGATTACTTCTATTCATAGAATCTTCATAGATTAAATTTGGTTATAATATTTATTATAATACAGTATTTATTTGGGTTTAATTATACATTTATATATGTTGATGCAATAGTCACACATTTTTTTGTTATGGATTATGGATTAGAGTAATTTTTGTGATTAATCCCAAGAGGATAGCATCTTTATTTCCCTCAAAGCCAAAAAATTTGACCATACTGGTGTACAGCAAGGCAAGATAAGATACATAACAGGATATAATGATAAGTGGGAGGATATTAGAAAAATTATGAAGTGCTATTGGCATATACTCCAAAGTGATTCTAAGCTTAACCAAGTTTTGCCTCCCAATCCTCTTATGACTGCTTGTAGGGCACCAAACCTACGTGACAGTTTAGTACACAGTCATTTTATTAGACCTCAAATCAATCTTAATTGGCTGAATAAAACTAGCATGGAACCTGGTTGCTATCCCTGCAAACAATGCAAAGCATGTAATTATATAGAGAAAATACGTTTTTTCTCTGATAACAAGGGTAAGATCTATAAAATTAGATCTAAAATCACCTGTCGAACTGAAGGCCTAGTTTATTTAGCTAAATGTAGCTGTCCCTTATACTATGTGGGCAAAACTACCAGGGACTTCCGTGACAGGACCCTTGAACATATAAGAGACATTGAACAACAAAGAATTGACACATCAAGCATTGCTAGACATTTTTTGGATTGTCATAATTCCTCTCCATGTGACTTCAGAATAATAGGGATTGATAGGGTTAATTTGGGAATAAGAGGTGGCGATATGGATAAAGTATTGCTACAGCGTGAGAGCAAGTGGATCTTTAATTTAGGTACACTTGCTCCCTATGGTCTAAATGAAGAGAATAATTTGGGTAATTTTTTGTAACTATATATTTAGTTAACTTTGGTAGTTTCAATTAACATTACAAGGTTTACCTTATGTAATAATAAGTTCGTCTAAGAATGACATTCACTGTCACTTTAAGTGGACATTCTGCTTTAATATTTGCACCTAATGCTATCAAATACAAAGTAACTTTTTATATTATTAGCAGTAGTATTTATGTTTAATAAGTAGCTATTCAAAGTATTGTTAAACAGTATACTGACATTAATGGGAACCAATATTCACTGGCATCAAATCCGGAGGCGGTTGCACATTTGCACTACATTTAAAAAGGGCAATATTCAATGAAGAAATATATGAGCCCGGAAGAAGCCAATTATCTGGTGAAACATACGTCGGCGAACTCAGTTTGTATCTGAGTCTTAGGAGGCATGCTACCTTACAGCTATTGCAGGAGGATTGCTTTATGCCAAGAGCCGAAGGAGACATCGGCGGTGTGAGAGTGTAGAAGGAGGAGTGTTGGGACATTGACACGGTAATACTCCGGGGTTTGTCAGCACCGGGATTCCCTGGTGTTTAGCCGCGTTGAGGCTGAGCTCCTTCCAGGATTACTTCCACCAATTACTTACAAGTCAGCGGTTTCGCTGAGAAAGTCCATTGAAGGCTATTACAGCAACACGTGTGTCACGGCATTGGCCGTTGTTTGATTACAAATTATTTTCTTTCCTCCGTTGGATGCTTTGTGTTTTATACACAGAACTTTTAGGATGGCGATCTACTAACTTGTTTATTGCTGGACATTACGATAAGTATCAGCTGTTATTATTTGACATATGTTCAGTATATTGTTTTGAGCTAATCACAAGTATCAGTGCTTTGCTAAGTCTGTGTCCTCTTTTTTGTGGTGCATTATTAGGTTGGTTATAATTATCCGACCCAATTTATTGTGTAATTAATTCTATGTACACTGTGCACAGTATGATTGTTTTTGTATATATTAGCGCAACAATCTAAGTAAACAAATTTATTTGACAAAGAGTGCTAGTATAAGGTATCTTTATTTCTTGCTTATTTTCTTAATTTGACTTTGACTACCTTAGCACCGATATGATTATATATCCTAAGTCATAAAATTTTATAGACCTGAGAAAATTGATTAGTCTTATCTACGTTTTTTGCCTGGTTCTCACTTTTGTGCGATCCTTTCTTTTACTTTGGCTTGGTCTGTTTCTCCAATAGGAGTAATTAAATAACTGTGTTTAAGTTGCATAGATCGATATATCTTAAGGAATGGCTTTTACTTATAGCGACAGTGATTCTGACGTCAAGGACACTTTTAACCTTGAGGATACTGACGATGATTCAATACAGGCAGATAAAAATATTTATAAGGCATTCAAAGAACAGAAACAAGTATTATATAAACAATTAAGAGTAAAATGGGAAGTTTCTAGTTTAACCAATTAGCAGACAGCAAATATGATCCCCAGGGGCCTAAGACTCCTTAAATTACCAAGCACTAATTTACAAGAGACTGAGATACCTGACTTTAGAGATCAATGGGAAGACATTCTGTGAGTGTTCAAATAAATTAATGACGTTAATACTCAAGGAAGACAATCTTAAGTTAGAGAAGATTAATCAAAAATTAGTAGAAACTACCACTATTCTTAATAAATGGGAAGATAATAGTGAATTCAAAGAACTTAATGATAAGATGAAAAATGAAATTTTGCATAGTCAATCTAAAATAAAAATTAAAAAAAAGAAAAAATTCATGAGAGATGACAAGGACTATAAATTGAAACAAGTTTATACCTACAATAAAAATAAAAATGAACAAAGTGATATAGAAGGGGGTCAGCTGAGTCAAAGTAACAAAGTAAATAAGAAAGGAGGGGCCCCTTTAGGACAAGTAGAAAAAGAGGTCCAAAGACAAGAAGGGGTAGAGGAGGAAGGAAAAAAGAAACAGAAAACAGCAAATACACAGAGGCGTTACTACAGATTGAGGACAAAGAAATAGATGATAGGAGTATAGTTAATTTATCATCTATACAACTGTCAAGGGATCAGATATCACTTTGAAAAAAGGCTTATCATTTTCACCAGCCAAGACTTTGGACAAATTTGAAGCAGTAAAAGATTTAAAGTTATTTGCATGAAAATTAGTTTGTCACAAACTCTTCACAGGTGAGAATGAGAATGAGCTTGAGTTTGAGGATGTGTTGGCCACTTTGGAATATTTATAATGCGATGAAGAGGCAACAGTGAGCCATAGTGAACAACACACACTTAATAGTGGACTCAAAACCAAATCTACTTATATGCCTAATTTAAATAAAGTAACAACGGTTTTTACCTTTGTTAAACGAGGAAAGGAAGGCTCTTTATGAGCTAGGTAGCAACAAAAATCTTACAATCAAACCATCTGAAAAGGGTGGTAATTTAGTGCTACAGGATACCTCCAAATATAGAGAAGAATGCTACAGACAGATAAATGACAAAGCACAATATAAAAGAATTCAGAGTAATCCTATAGACTCCCTCCTGTCCAAATTGAAAGACATTTTAGAATTAGGTCTTCAACACAACATCATTTCTAAAACAGAATTTGATTTTTTGCTTCTTCAAAACCCTAAAATTCCAACATTTTATACCATTCCAAAGGTCCATAAAGAGGGTTGTAAATATCCCCCCGGATGCCCCATTGTTGCGGGTATTGATGGACCTTTGGAAGGTATTGGACAATATATTGATCACTTCTTGAAACCCTTTGTCACGTACCTGACCACATTTGTACAGGATACACCTGATTTTTTGAGAAAAATAAGTGGCCTGAATATTACTGAGGATATGATATTGGCTACAATTGATATTGAATCATTGTATTCTAGCATCCCTCATGTAAAAGGATTACAGGCAACTAGATATTTCCTACAACAAAGAGGTACTACTTTCCAGCAACACACGGATTTCATCTGTGAGCTGCTGGAATTTGCATTAACCAATAATCTGTTTGTATTTGACGATAGATATTTTCTGCAGATACGAGGCACGGCTATGGGGGCGAAATATGCGTCCTCATATGTGTGCCTCTATCTGGGATTTTGGGAGAATATATATGTTCTTGACTCCACCACAGTGAGTGAACACGTCTCTATGTGGCAACGCTACATAGAGAACGTGTTCCTCCTGTGGAGGGGTACCGTACAACAACTGCAGTCTTTTGTGAAGTCTTTAAACAATGAAAGATTTAATCTCAAATTTACCCTAACATTTGATCCAGAGGTAATCAACTTCTTGGATGTAACAGTAACAGTGTATGAGGGCACCTTGAGAACTAAGGTATACCGGAAACTTACATCGACCAATAGTATATTGCGAGCTGATAGCTTCCACCCTAAGCATCAAATTAGTGGTATACTAGTGTCCCAGTTCTTTTGAGCTCGAAGGAATTGCACATCTCAAGAAGACTTTGCAAATGAATCAAGAGAATTGACAAGACGATTCATTGATAGAGGCTATCCCAGGAAATTGATCAGTCATGCATATCAATGACAACATGATCAATCTCAAGAGGATAGCATCTTTAATTCCCTCAAAGCTTCCCTTTGACCATACTGGTGTACAGCAAGGCAAGATAAGATACATAACAGGATATAATGATAAGTGGCAGGATATTAGAAAAATTATGAAGCGCTATTGGCATATACTCCAAAGTGATTCTAAGCTTAATCAAGTCTTGCCTCCCAATCCTCTTATGACTGCTTGTAGGGCACCAAACCTACGTGACAGTTTAGTACACAGTCATTTTATTAGACCTCAAATCAATCTTAATTGGCTGAATAAAACTAGCATGGAACCTGGTTGCTATCCCTGTAAACAATGCAAAGCATGTAATTATATAGAGAAAATACGTTTTTTTCTCTGATAACAAGGGTAAGAACTATAAAATTAGATCTAAAATCACCAGTCGAACTGAAGGCCTAGTTTATTTAGCTAAATGTAGCTGTCCCTTATACTATGTGGGCAAAACTACCAGGGCCTTCCTTGACAGGACCCTTGAACATATAAGAGACATTGAACAACAAAGAATTGACACATCAAGCATTGCTAGACATTTTTTGGATTGTCATAATACCTCTCCATGTGACTTCAGAATAATAGGGATTGATAGGGTTAATTTGGGAATTAGAGGTGGCGATATGGATATAGTATTACTACAGAGTGAGAGTAAGTGGATCTTTAATTTAGGTACACTTGCTCCCTATGGTCTAAATGAAGAGAATAATTTGGGTCATTTTTTGTAACTATATATTTAGTTAACTTTGGTAGTTTCAAATAACATTACAAGGTTTACCTTATGTAATAATAAGTTTGTCTAAGAATGACATTCACTGTCGCTTTAAGTGGACATTCTGCTTTAATATTTGCACCTAATGCTATCAAATACAAAGTAACTTTTGATATTATTAGCAGTAGTGTTTATGTTTAATAAGTAGCTGTTCAAAGTAATGTTAAACAGTATACTGACATTAATGGGAACCAATATTCACTGGCATCAAATCTGGAGGCGGTTGCACATTTGCACTACATTTAAAAAGGGCAATATTCAATGAAGAAATATACGAGCCCGGAAGAAGCCAATTATCTGGTGAAACGTACGTCGGCGAACTCAGTTTGTATCTGAGTCTTAGGAGGCATGCTACCTTACAGCCATTGCAGGAGGATTGCTTTATGCCAAGAGCCTAAAGAGACATTGGCGGTGTGAGAGTGTAGAAGGAGGAATGTTAGGACATTGACACGGTAATCCTCCGCAGTTTGTCAGCACCGGGATTCCCTGGTGTTTAGCCGCGTTGAGGCTGAGCTCCTTCCAGGATTACTTCCACAAATTACTTACAAGTCAGCGGTTTCGCTGAGAAAGTCCATTGAAGGCTATTACAGCAACACATGTGTCAGGGCATCGCCCATTGTTTGGATAACAAATTATTTTCTTTCCTCCGTTGGATGTTTTGTGTTTTATACACAGAACTTTTAGGATGGCGATCTACTAACTTGTTTATTGCTGGACATTACGATAAGTACCAGGTGTTATTATTTGACATATGTTCAGTATATTGTTTTGAGCTGATTGCAAGTATCAGTGCTTTGCTAAGTCTGTGTCCTCCTTTTTTTGGTGCATTATTAGGTTGGTTATAATTATCCAACCCAATTTATTGTGTAATTAATTCTATGTACACTGTGCACAGTATGATTGTTTTTGTATATATTAGCGCAACAATCTAAGTAAACACATTTATTTGACAAAGAGTGCTAGTATAAGGTATATTTATTTCTTGCTTATTTTCTTAATTTGACTTTGACTACCTTAGCACCGATATGATTATATATCCTAAGTCATAAAATTTTATAGACCTGAGCAAAGTGATTAGTCTTATCTACGTTTTTTGCCTGGTTCTCACTTTTGTGCGATCCTTTCTTTTACTTTGGCTTGGTCTGTTTCTCCAATAGGAGTAATTAAATAACTGTGTTTAAGTTGCATGGATCGATATATCTTAAGGAATGGCTTTTACTTATAGCGACAATGATTCTGAAGTCAAGGACACTCTTAACCTTGAGGATACTGACGATGATTCAATACAGGCAGATAAAAATATTTATAAGGCATTCAAAGATCAGAAACAAGTATTATATAAACAATTTAGAGTCAAATGGGAAGTTTCTAGTTTAACCAATTAGCAGACAGCAAATATGATCCCCAGGGGCCTAAGACTCCTTAAATTACCAGGCACTAATTTACAACAGACTGAGATACCTGACTTTAGAGATCAATGGGAAGACATTCTATCTGAGTGTTCAAATAAATTAATGACGTTAATACTCAAGGAAGACAATCTTAAGTTAGAGAAGATTAATCAACAATTAGTAGAAACTACCACTATTCTTAATAAATGGGAAGATAATAGTGAATTCAAAGAACTTAATGATAAGATGAAAAATGAAATTTTGCATACTCAGTCTGAAATAAAAATTAAAAAAAAGAAAAAATTCATGAGAGATGACAAGGACTATAAATTGAAACAAGTTTATACCTACAATAAAAATAAAAATGAACAAAGTGATATAGAAGGGGGTCAGCGGAGTCAAAGTAAAAAAGTAAATAAGAAAGGAGGGGTCCCTTTAGGACAAGTAGAAAAAGAGGTCCAAAGACAAGAAGGGGTAGAGGAGGAAGGAAAAAAGAAACAGAAAACAGCAAATACACGGAGGCGTTACTACAGATTGAGGGCAAAGAAATAGATGATAGGAGTATAGTTAATTTATCATCTATACAACTGTCAAGGGATCAGATATCACTTTTGAAAAAAGGCTTATCATTTTCACCAGCCAAGACTTTGGACAAATTTGAAGCAGTAAAAGATTTAAAGTTATTTGCATGAAAATTAGTTTGTCACAAATTCTTCACAGGTGAGAATGAGAATGAGCTTGAGTTTGAGGATGTGTTGGCCACTTTGGAATCTTTATAATGTGATGAAGAGGCAACAGTGAGCCATAGTGAACAACACACACTTAATAGTGGACTCAAACCCAAATCTACTTATATGCCTAATTTAAATAAAGTAACAACGGTTTTTACCTTTGTTAAATGGGGAAAGGAAGGCTCTTTATGAGCTAGGTAGCAACAAAAATCTTACAATCAAACCACCTGAAAAGGGTGGTAATTTAGTGCTACAGGATACCTCCAAATATAGAGAAGAATGCTACAGACATCTAAATGACAAAGCACAATATAAAACACTTCAGAGTAATCCTATAGACTCCATCCTGTCCAAATTGAAAGACATTTTAGAATTAGGTCTTCAACACAACATCATTTCTAAAACAGAGTTTGATTTTTGCTTCCTCAAAACCCTAAAATTCCAACATTTTATACCATTCCAAAGGTCCATAAAGAGGGTTGTAAATATCCCCCCGGATGCCCCATTGTTGCGGGTATTGATGGACCTTTGGAAGGTATTGGACAATATATTGATTACTTCTTGAAACCCTTTGTCACGTACCTGACCACATTTGTACAGGATACACCTGATTTATTGAGAAAAATAAGTGGCCTGAATATTACTGAGGATATGATATTGGCTACAATTGATGTTGAATCATTGTATTCTAGCATCCCTCATGTAAAAGGATTACAGGCAACTAGATATTTCCTACAACAAAGAGGTACTGATTTCCAGCAACACACGGATTTCATCTGTGAGCTGCTGGAATTTGCATTAACCAATAATCTGTTTGTATTTGACGATAGATATTTTCTGCAGATACGAAGCACCGCTATGGGGGCGAAATATGCGCCCTCATATGCGTGTCTCTATCTGGGATTTTGGGAGAATATATATGTTCTTGACTCCACCACAGTGAGTGAACACGTCTCTATGTGGCCACGCTACATAGATGATGTGTTCCTCCTGTGGAGGGGTACCATACAACAACTGCAGTCTTTTGTGAAGTCTTTAAACAATGAAAGATTTAATCTCAAATTTACCCTAACATTTGATCCAGAGGTAATCAACTTCTTGGATGTAACAGTAACAGTGTATGAGGGCACCTTGAGAACTAAGGTATACCGGAAACTTACATCGACCAATAGTATATTGCGAGCTGATAGCTTCCACCCTAAGCATCAAATTAGTGGTATACCAGTGTCCCAGTTCTTTCGAGCTCGAAGGAATTGCACATCTCAAGAAGACTTTGCAAATGAATCAAGAGAATTGACTAGACGATTCATTGATAGAGGCTATCCCAGGAAATTAATCAGTCATGCATATCAATGACAACATGATCAATCCCAAGAGGATAGCATCTTTAATTCCCTCAAAGCTTCCCTTTGACCATACTGGTGTACAGCAAGGCAAGATAAGATACATAACAGGATATAATGATAAGTGGGAGGATATTAGAAAAATTATGAAGCGCTATTGGCATATACTCCAAAGTGATTCTAAGCTAAACCAAGTCTTGCCTCCCAATCCTCTTATGACTGCTTGTAGGGCACCAAACCTACATGACAGTTTTGTACACAGTCATTTTATTAGACCTCAAATCAATCTTAATTGGCTGAATAAAACTAGCATGGAACCTGGTTGCTATCCCTGCAAACAATGCAAAGCATGTAATTATATAGAGAAAATACGTTTTTTCTCTGATAACAAGGGTAAGATCTGTAAAATTAGATCTAAAATCACCTGTCAAACTGAAGGCCTAGTTTATTTAGCTAAATGTAGCTGTCCCTTATACTATGTGGGCAAAACTACCAGGGTCTTCCGTGACAGGACCCTTGAACATATAAGAGACATTGAACAACAAAGAATTGACACATCAAGCATTGCTAGATATTTTTTGGATTGTCATAATTCCTCTCCATGTGACTTCAGAATAATAGGGATTGATAGGGTTAATTTGGGAATTAGAGGTGGCGATATGGATATAGTATTGCTACAGCGTGAGAGCAAGTGGATCTTTAATTTAGGTACACTTGCTCCCTATGGTCTAAATGAAGAGAATAATTTGGGTCATTTTTTGTAACTATATATTTAGTTAACTTTGGTAGTTTCAAATAACATTACAAGGTTTACCTTATGTAATAATAAGTTTGTCTAAGAATGACATTCACTGTCGCTTTAAGTGGACATTCTGCTTTAATATTTGCACCTAATGCTATCAAATACAAAGTAACTTTTTATATTATTAGCAGTAGTATTTATGCTTAATAAGTAGCTGTTCAAAGTAATGTTAAACAGTATACTGACATTAATGGGAACCAATATTCACTGGCATCAAATCTGGAGGCGGTTGCACATTTGCACTACATTTAAAAAGGGCAATATTCAATGAAGAAATATACGAGCCCGGAAGAAGCCAATTATCCAGTGAAACGTATGTCGGCGAACTCAGTTTGTATCTGAGTCTTAGGAGGCATGCTACCTTACAGCCATTGCAGGAGGATTGCTTTATGCCAAGAGCCTAAAGAGACATTGGCGGTGTGAGAGTGTAGAGGGAGGAATGTTGGGACATTGACACGGTAATCCTCCGCAGTTTGTCAGCACCGGGATTCCCTGGTGTTTAGCCGCATTGAGGCTGAGCTCCTTCCAGGATTACTTCCACAAATTACTTACAAGTCAGCGATTTCGCTGAGAAAGTCCATTGAAGGCTATTACAGCAACACGTGTGTCAGGGCATCGCCCATTGTTTGGATTACAAATTATTTTCTTTCCTCCGTTGGATGCTTTGTGTTTTATACACAGAACTTTTAGGATGGCGATCTACTAACTTGTTTATTGCTGGACATTACGATAAGTACCAGGTGTTATTATTTGACATATGTTCAGTATATTGTTTTGAGCTAATCGCAAGTATCAGTGCTTTGCTAAGTCTGTGTCCTCCTTTTTTTGGTGCATTATTAGGTTGGTTATAATTATCCGACCCAATTTATTGTGTAATTAATTCTATGTACACTGTGCACAGTATGATTGTTTTTGTATATATTAGCGCAACAATCTAAATAAACACATTTATTTGACAAAGAGTGCTAGTATAAGGTATCTTTATTTCTTGCTTATTTTCTTAATTTGACTTTGACTACCTTAGCACCGATATGATTATATATCCTAAGTCATAAAATTTTATAGACCTGAGCAAAGTGATTAGTCTTATCTACGTTTTTTGCCTGGTTCTCACTTTTGTGCGATCCTTTCTTTTACTTTGGCTTGGTCTGTTTCTCCAATAGGAGTAATTAAATAACTGTGTTTAAGTTGCATAGATCGATATATCTTAAGGAATGGCTTTTACTTATAGCGACAGTGATTCTGAAGTCAAGGACACTCTTAACCTTGAGGATACTGACGATGATTCAATACAGGCAGATAAAAATATTTATAAGGCATTCAAAGATCAGAAACAAGTATTATATAAACAATTTAGAGTCAAATGGGAAGTTTCTAGTTTAACCAATTAGCAGACAGCAAATATGATCCCCAGGGGCCTAAGACTCCTTAAATTACCAGGCACTAATTTACAAGAGACTGAGATACCTGACTTTAGAGATCAATGGGAAGACATTCTATCTGAGTGTTCAAATAAATTAATGACGTTAATACTCAAGGAAGACAATCTTAAGTTAGAGAAGATTAATCAACAATTAGTAGAAACTACCACTATTCTTAATAAATGGGAAGATAATAGTGAATTCAAAGAACTTAATGATAAGATGAAAAATGAAATTTTGCATACTCAGTCTGAAATAAAAATTAAAAAAAAGAAAAAATTCATGAGAGATGACAAGGACTATAAATTGAAACAAGTTTATACCTACAATAAAAATAAAAATGAACAAAGTGATATAGAAGGGGGTCAGTGGAGTCAAAGTAAAAAAGTAAATAAGAAAGGAGGGGTCCCTTTAGGACAAGTAGAAAAAGAGGTCCAAAGACAAGAAGGGGTAGAGGAGGAAGGAAAAAAGAAACAGAAAACAGCAAATACACGGAGGCGTTACTACAGATTGAGGGCAAAGAAATAGATGATAGGAGTATAGTTAATTTATCATCTATACAACTGTCAAGGGATCAGATATCACTTTTGAAAAAAGGCTTATCATTTTCACCAGCCAAGACTTTGGACAAATTTGAAGCAGTAAAAGATTTAAAGTTATTTGCATGAAAATTAGTTTGTCACAAATTCTTCACAGGTGAGAATGAGAATGAGCTTGAGTTTGAGGATGTGTTGGCCACTTTGGAATCTTTATAATGTGATGAAGAGGCAACAGTGAGCCATAGTGAACAACACACACTTAATAGTGGACTCAAACCCAAATCTATTTATATGCCTAATTTAAATAAAGTAACAACGTTTTTTACCTTTGTTAAACGGGGAAAGGAAGGCTCTTTATGAGCTAGGTAGCAACAAAAATCTTACAATCAAACCACCTGAAAAGGGTGGTAATTTAGTGCTACAGGATACCTCCAAATATAGAGAAGAATGCTACAGACAGCTAAATGACAAAGCACAATATAAAACACTTCAGAGTAATCCTATAGACTCCATCCTGTCCAAATTGAAAGACATTTTAGAATTAGGTCTTCAACACAACATCATTTCTAAAACAGAGTTTGATTTTTGCTTCCTCAAAACCCTAAAATTCCAACATTTTATACCATTCCAAAGGTCCATAAAGAGGGTTGTAAATATCCCCCCGGATGCCCCATTGTTGCGGGTATTGATGGACATTTGGAAGGTATTGGACAATATATTGATCACTTCTTGAAACCCTTTGTCACGTACCTGACCACATTTGTACAGGATACACCTGATTTTTTGAGAAAAATAAGTGGCCTGAATATTACTGAGGATATGATATTGGCTACAATTGATGTTGAATCATTGTATTCTAGCATCCCTCATGTAAAAGGATTACAGGCAACTAGATATTTCCTACAACAAAGAGGTACTGCTTTCCAGCAACACACGGATTTCATCTGTGAGCTGCTGGAATTTGCATTAACCAATAATCTGTTTGTATTTGACGATAGATATTTTCTGCAGATACGAAGCACCGCTATGGGGGCGAAATATGCGCCCTCATATGCGTGCCTCTATCTGGGATTTTGGGAGAATATATATGTTCTTGACTCCACCACAGTGAGTGAACACGTCTCTATGTGGCTACGCTACATAGATGACGTGTTCCTCCTGTGGAGGGGTACCGTACAACAACTGCAGTCTTTTGTGAAGTCTTTAAACAATGAAAGATTTAATCTCAAATTTACCCTAACATTTGATCCAGAGGTAATCAACTTCTTGGATGTAACAGTAACAGTGTATGAGGGCACCTTGAGAACTAAGGTATACCGGAAACTTACATCGACCAATAGTATATTGCGAGCTGATAGCTTCCACCCTAAGCATCAAATTAGTGGTATACCAGTGTCCCAGTTCTTTTGAGCTCGAAGGAATTGCACATATCAAGAAGACTTTGCAAATGAATAAAGAGAATTGACGAGATGATTCATTGATAGAGGCTATCCCAGGAAATTGATCAGTCATGCATATCAACGACATCATGATCAATCTCAAGAGGATAGCATCTTTAATTTCCTCAAAGCTTCCCTTTGACCATACTGGTGTACAGCAAGGCAAGATAAGATACATAACAGGATATAATGATAAGTGGGAGGATATTAGAAAAATTATGAAGCGCTATTGGCATATACTCCAAAGTGATTCTAAGCTAAACCAAGTCTTTCCTCCCAATCCTCTTATGACTGCTTGTAGAGCACCAAACCTACATGACAGTTTTGTACACAGTCATTTTATTAGACCTCAAATCAATCTTAATTGGCTGAATAAAACTAGCATGGAACCTGGTTGCTATCCCTGCAAACAATGCAATGCATGTAATTATATAGAGAAAATACGTTTTTTCTCTGATAACAAGGGTAAGATCTGTAAAATTAGATCTAAAATCACCTGTCAAACTGAAGGCCTAGTTTATTTAGCTAAATGTAGCTGTCCCTTATACTATGTGGGCAAAACTACCAGGGTCTTCCGTGACAGGACCCTTGAACATATAAGAGACATTGAACAACAAAGAATTGACACATCAAGCATTGCTAGATATTTTTTGGATTGTCATAATTCCTCTCCATGTGACTTCAGAATAATAGGGATTGATAGGGTTAATTTGGGAATTAGAGGTGGCGATATGGATAAAGTATTGCTACAGCGGGAGAGCAAGTGGATCTTTAATTTAGGTACACTTGCTCCCTATGGTCTAAATGAAGAGAATAATTTGGGTCATTTTTTGTAACTATATATTTAGTTAACTTTGGTAGTTTCAAATAACATTACAAGGTTTACCTTATGTAATAATAAGTTCGTCTAAGAATGACATTCACTGTCGCTTTAAGTGGACATTCTGCTTTAATATTTGCACCTAATGCTATCAAATACAAAGTAACTTTTTATATTATTAGCAGTAGTATTTATGCTTAATAAGTAGCTGTTCAAAGTATTGTTAAACAGTATACTGACATTAATAGGAACCAATATTCACTGGCATCAAATCTGGAGGCGGTTGCACATTTGCACTACATTTAAAAAGGGCAATATTCAATGAAGAAATATACGAGCCCGGAAGAAGCCAATTATCTGGTGAAACGTATGTTGGCGAACTCAGTTTGTATCTGAGTCTTAGGAGGCATGCTACCTTACAGCCATTGCAGGAGGATTGCTTTATGCCAAGAGCCTAAAGAGACATTGGCGGTGTGAGAGTGTAGAAGGAGGAATGTTGGGACATTGACACGGTAATCCTCCGCAGTTTGTCAGCACCGGGATTCCCTGGTGTTTAGCCGCTTTGAGGCTGAGCTCCTTCCAGGATTACTTCCACAAATTACTTACAAGTCAGCGATTTCGCTGAGAAAGTCCATTGAAGGCTATTACAGCAACACGTGTGTCAGGGCATCGCCCATAGTTTGGATTACAAATTATTTTCTTTCCTCCGTTGGATGCTTTGTGTTTTATACACAGAACTTTTAGGATGGCGATCTACTAACTTGTTTATTGCTGGACATTACGATAAGTACCAGGTGTTATTATTTGACATATGTTCAGTATATTGTTTTGAGCTAATCGCAAGTATCAGTGCTTTGCTAAGTCTGTGTCCTCCTTTTTTTGGTGCATTATTAGGTTGGTTATAATTATCCGACCCAATTTATTGTGTAATTAATTCTATGTACACTGTGCACAGTATGATTGTTTTTGTATATATTAGCGCAACAATCTAAGTAAACACATTTATTTGACAAAGAGTGCTAGTATAAGGTATCTTTATTTCTTGCTTATTTTCTTAATTTGACTTTGACTACCTTAGCACCGATATGATTATATATCCTAAGTCATAAAATTTTATAGACCTGAGCAAAGTGATTAGTCTTATCTACGTTTTTTGCCTGGTTCTCACTTTTGTGCGATCCTTTCTTTTACTTTGGCTTGGTCTGTTTCTCCAATAGGAGTAATTAAATAACTGTGTTTAAGTTGCATAGATCGATATATCTTAAGGAATGGCTTTTACTTGTAGCGACAGTGATTCTGAAGTCAAGGACACTCTTAACCTTGAGGATACTGATGATGATTCAATACAGGCAGATAAAAATATTTATAAGGCATTCAAAGATCAGAAACAAGTATTATATAAACAATTTAGAGTCAAATGGGAAGTTTCTAGTTTAACCAATTAGCAGACAGCAAATATGATCCCCAGGGGCCTAAGACTCCTTAAATTACCAGGCACTAATTTACAAGAGACTGAGATACCTGACTTTAGAGATCAATGGGAAGACATTCTATCTGAGTGTTCAAATAAATTAATGACGTTAATACTCAAGGAAGACAATCTTAAGTTAGAGAAGATTAATCAACAATTAGTAGAAACTACCACTATTCTTAATAAATGGGAAGATAATAGTGAATTCAAAGAACTTAATGATAAGATGAAAAATGAAATTTTGCATACTCAGTCTGAAATAAAAATTAAAAAAAAGAAAAAATTCATGAGAGATGACAAGGACTATAAATTGAAACAAGTTTATACCTACAATAAAAATAAAAATGAACAAAGTGATATAGAAGGGGGTCAGCGGAGTCAAAGTAAAAAAGTAAATAAGAAAGGAGGGGTCCCTTTAGGACAAGTAAAAAAAGAGGTCCAAAGACAAGAAGGGGTAGAGGAGGAAGGAAAAAAGAAAAAGAAAACAGCAAATACACGGAGGCGTTACTACAGATTGAGGGCAAAGAAATAGATGATAGGAGTATAGTTAATTTATCATCTATACAACTGTCATGGGATCAGATATCACTTTTGAAAAAAGGCTTATCATTTTCACCAGCCAAGACTTTGGACAAATTTGAAGCAGTAAAAGATTTAAAGTTATTTGCATGAAAATTAGTTTGTCACAAATTCTTCACAGGTGAGAATGAGAATGAGCTTGAGTTTGAGGATGTGTTGGCCACTTTGGAATATTTATAATGTGATGAAGAGGCAACAGTGAGCCATAGTGAACAACAAACACTTAATAGTGGACTCAAACCCAAATCTACTTATATGCCTAATTTAAATAAAGTAACAACGGTTTTTACCTTTGTTAAACGGGGAAAGGAAGGCTCTTTATGAGCTAGGTAGCAACAAAAATCTTACAATCAAACCACCTGAAAAGGGTGGTAATTTAGTGCTACAGGATACCTCCAAATATAGAGAAGAATGCTACAGACAGCTAAATGACAAAGCACAATATAAAACACTTCAGAGTAATCCTATAGACTCCATCCTGTCCAAATTGAAAGACATTTTAGAATTAGGTCTTCAACACAACATCATTTCTAAAACAGAGTTTGATTTTTGCTTCCTCAAAACCCTAAAATTCCAACATTTTATACCATTCCAAAGGTCCATAAAGAGGGTTGTAAATATCCCCCCGGATGCCCCATTGTTGCGGGTATTGATGGACCTTTGGAAGGTATTGGACAATATATTGATCACTTCTTGAAACCCTTTGTCACGTACCTGACCACATTTGTACAGGATACACCTGATTTTTTGAGAAAAATAAGTGGCCTGAATATTACTGAGGATATGATATTGGCTACAATTGATGTTGAATCATTGTATTCTAGCATCCCTCATGTAAAAGGATTATAGGCAACTAGATATTTCCTACAACAAAGAGGTACTGCTTTCCAGCAACACACGGATTTCATCTGTGAGCTGCTGGAATTTGCATTAACCAATAATCTGTTTGTATTTGACGATAGATATTTTCTGCAGATACGAAGCACCGCTATAGGGGCAAAATATGCGCCCTCATATGTGTGCCTCTATCTGGGATTTTGGGAGAATATATATGTTCTTGACTCCACCACAGTGAGTGAACACGTCTCTATGTGGCTACGCTACATAGATGACGTGTTCCTCCTGTGGAGGGGTACCGTACAACAACTGCAGTCTTTTGTGAAGTCTTTAAACAATGAAAGATTTAATCTCAAATTTACCCTAACATTTGATCCAGAGGTAATCAACTTCTTGGATGTAACAGTAACAGTGTATGAGGGCACCTTGAGAACTAAGGTATACCGAAAACTTACATCGACCAATAGTATATTGCGAGCTGATAGCTTCCACCCTAAGCATCAAATTAGTGGTATACCAGTGTCCCAGTTCTTTTGAGCTCGAAGGAATTGCACATCTCAAGAAGACTTTGCAAATGAATCAAGAGAATTGACTAGACGATTCATTGATAGAGGCTATCCCAGGAAATTAATCAGTCATGCATATCAATGACAACATGATCAATCCCAAGAGGATAGCATCTTTAATTCCCTCAAAGCTTCCCTTTGACCATACTGGTGTACAGCAAGGCAAGATAAGATACATAACAGGATATAATGATAAGTGGGAGGATATTAGAAAAATTATGAAGCGCTATTGGCATATACTCCAAAGTGATTCTAAGCTTAACCAAGTCTTGCCTCCCAATCCTCTTATGACTGCTTGTAGGGCACCAAACCTACATGACAGTTTTGTACACAGTCATTTTATTAGACCTCAAATCAATCTTAATTGGCTGAATAAAACTAGCATGGAACCTGGTTGCTATCCCTGCAAACAATGCAAAGCATGTAATTATATAGAGAAAATACGTTTTTTCTCTGATAACAAGGGTAAGATCTGTAAAATTAGATCTAAAATCACCTGTCAAACTGAAGGCCTAGTTAATTTAGCTAAATGTAGCTGTCCCTTATACTATGTGGGCAAAACTACCAGGGTCTTCCGTGACAGGACCCTTGAACATATAAGAGACATTGAACAACAAAGAATTGACACATCAAGCATTGCTAGACATTTTTTGGATTGTCATAATTCCTCTCCATGTGACTTCAGAATAATAGGGATTGATAGGGTTAATTTGGGAATTAGAGGTGGCGATATGGATAAAGTATTGCTACAGCGGGAGAGCAAGTGGATCTTTAATTTAGGTACACTTGCTCCCTATGGTCTAAATGAAGAGAATAATTTGGGTCATTTTTTGTAACTATATATTTAGTTAACTTTGGTAGTTTCAAATAACATTACAAGGTTTACCTTATGTAATAATAAGTTCGTCTAAGAAGGACATTCACTGTCGCTTTAAGTGGACATTCTGCTTTAATATTTGCACCTAATGCTATCAAATACAAAGTAACTTTTTATATTATTAGCAGTAGTATTTATGTTTAATAAGTAGCTGTTCAAAGTATTGTTAAACAGTATACTGACATTAATGGTAACCAATATTCACTGGCATCAAATCTGGAGGCGGTTGCACATTTGCACTACATTTAAAAAGGGCAATATTCAATGAAGAAATATACGAGCCCGGAAGAAGCTAATTATCTGGTGAAACGTATGTCGGCGAACTCAGTTTGTATCTGAGTCTTAGGAGGCATGCTACCTTACAGCCATTGCAGGAGGATTGCTTTATGCCAAGAGCCTAAGGAGACATCGGCGGTGTGAGAGTGTAGAAGGAGGAATGTTGGGACATTGACACGGTAATCCTCCGCGGTTTGTCAGAACCGGGATTCCCTGGTGTTTAGCCGCGTTGAGGCTGAGCTCCTTCCAGGATTACTTCCACAAATTACTTACAAGTCAGCGGTTTCACTGAGAAAGTTCATTGAAGGCTATTACAGCAACACGTGTGTCACGGCATCGCCCATTGTTTGGATTACAAATTATTTTCTTTCCTCCGTTGGATGCTTTGTGTTTTATACACAGAACTTTTAGGATGGCGATCTGCTAACTTGTTTATTGCTGGACATTACGATAAGTATCAGGTGTTATTATTTGACATATGTTCAGTATATTGTTTTGAGCTAATCGCATGTATCAGTGGTTTGCTAAGTCTGTGTCCTTCTTTTTGTGGTGCATTATTAGGTTGGTTATAATTATCCGACCCAATTTATTGTGTAATTAATTCTATGTACACTGTGCGCAGTATGATTGTTTTTGTATATATTAGCGCAACAATCTAAGGCCTAGATTTGGAGTTCGGCGGTAAAAGGGCTGTTAACGCTCCGCGGGCTTTTTTCTGGCCGCACCATAAAATTAACTCTGGTATCGAGAGTTCAAACAAATGCTGCGTTAGGCTCCAAAAAAGGAGCGTAGAGAATTTTTACCGCAAATGCAACTCTCGATACCAGAGTTGCTTACGGACGCGGCCGGCCTCAAAAACGTGCTCGTGCACGATTCTCCCATAGGAAACAATGGGACTGTTTGAGCTGAAAAAAAACCTAACACCTGCAAAAAAGCAGCGTTCAGCTCCTAACGCAGCCCCATTGTTTCCTATGGGGAAACACTTCCTACGTCTGCACCTAACACCCTAACATGTACCCCGAGTCTAAACACCCCTACCCTTACACTTATTAACCCCTAATCTGCCGCCCCCGCTATCGCTGACCCCTGCATATTTTTTTTAACCCCTAATCTGCCGCTCCGTAAACCGCCGCAACCTACGTTCTCCCTATGTACCCCTAATCTGCTACCCCTAACACCGCCGACCCCTATATTATATTTATTAACCCCTAACCTGCCCCCCACAATGTCGCCGACACCTGCCTACACTTATTAACCCCTAATCTGCCGAGCGGACCTGAGCGCTACTATAATAAAGTTATTAACCCCTAATCCGCCTCACTAACCCTATCATAAATAGTATTAACCCCTAATCTGCCCTCCCTAACATCGCCGACACCTACCTTCAATTATTAACCCCTAATCTTCCGATCGGAGCTCACCGCTATTCTAATAAATGGATTAACCCCTAAAGCTAAGTCTAACCCTAACACTAACACCCCCCTAAGTTAAATATAATATTTATCTAACGAAATAAATTAACTCTTATTAAATAACTTATTCCTATTTAAAGCTAAATACTTACCTGTAAAATAAATCCTAATATAGCTACAATATAAATTATAATTATATTATAGCTATTTTAGGATTAATATTTATTTTACAGGCAACTTTGTAATTATTTTAACCAGGTACAATAGCTATTAAATAGTTAAGAACTATTTAATAGTTACCTAGTTAAAATAATAACAAATTTACCTGTAAAATAAATCCTAACCTAAGTTATAATTAAACCTAACACTACCCTATCAATAAAATAATTAAATAAACTACCTACAATTACCTACAATTAACCTAACACTACACTATCAATAAATTAATTAAACACAATTCCTACAAATAAATACAATTAAATAAACTAGCTAAAGTACAAAAAATAAAAAAGAACTAAGTTACAGAAAATAAAAAAATATTTACAAACATAAGAAAAATATTACAACAATTTTAAACTAATTACACCTACTCTAAGCCCCCTAATAAAATAACAAAGCCCCCCCAAAATAAAAAATTCCCTACCCTATTCTAAATTTAAAAAGTTACAAGCTCTTTTACCTTACCAGCCCTGAACAGGGCCCTTTGCGGGGCATGCCCCAAGAATTTCAGCTCTTTTGCCTGTAAAAAAAACATACAATACCCCCCCCCACAACATTACAACCCACCACCCACATACCCCTAATCTAACCCAAACCCCCCTTAAATAAACCTAACACTAAGCCCCTGAAGATCTTCCTACCTTGTCTTCACCATCCAGGTATCACCGATCCGTCCTGGCTCCAAGATCTTCATCCAACCCAAGCGGGGGTTGGCGATCCATAATCCGGTCCAGAAGAGGCTCCAAAGTCTTCCTCCTATCCGGCAAGAAGAGGACATCCGGACCGGCAAACATCTTCTCCAAGCGGCATCTTCGATCTTCTTCCATCCGGAGCGAAGCGGCAGGATCCTGAAGACATCCAGCGCGGAACATCCATCCGGACCGACGACTGAACGACGAATGACTGTTCCTTTAAGGGACGTCATCCAAGATGGCGTCCCTCGAATTCCGATTGGCTGATAGGATTCTATCAGCCAATCGGAATTAAGGTAGGAATTTTCTGATTGGCTGATGGAATCAGCCAATCAGAATCAAGTTCAATCCGATTGGCTGATCCAATCAGCCAATCAGATTGAGCTCGCATTCTATTGGCTGTTCCGATTTGGACAAATTTGAAGCAGTAAAAGATTTAAAGTTATTTGCATGAAAATTAGTTTGTCACAAACTCTTCACAGGTGAGAATGAGAATGAGCTTGAGTTTGAGGATGTGCTGGCCACTTTGGAATCTTTATAATGTGATGAAAAGGCAACAGTGAGCCATAGTGAACAACACACACTTAATAGTGGACTCAAAACCAAATCTACTTATATGCCTAATTTAAATAAAGTAACAATGGTTTTTACCTTTGTTAAACGGGGAAAGGAAGGCTCTTTATGAGCTAGGTAGCAACAAAAATCAAACCATCTGAAAAGGGTGGTAATTTAGTGCTACAGGATACCTCCAAATATAGAGAAGAATGCTACAGACAGCTAAATGACAAAGCACAATATAAAAGACTTCAGAGTAATCCTATAGACTCCATCCTGTCCAAATTGAAAGACATTTTAGAATTAGGTCTTCAACACAACATCATTTCTAAAACAGAGTTTGATTTTTTGCTTCCTCAAAACCCTAAAATTCCAACATTTTATACCATTACAAAGGTCCATAAAGAGGGTTGTAAATATCCCCCCGGATGCCCCATTGTTGTGGGTATTGATGGACCTTTGGAAGGTATTGGACAATATATTGATCACTTCTTGAAACCCTTTGTGACGTACCTGACCACATTTGTACAGGATACACCTGATTTTTTGAGAAAAATAAGTGGCCTGAATATTACTGAGGATATGATATTGGCTACAATTGATATTGAATCATTGTATTCTAGCATCCCTCATGTAAAAGGATTACAGGCAACTAGATATTTCCTACAACAAAGAGGTACTACTTTCCAGCAACACATGGTTTTCATCTGTGAGCTGCTGGAATTTGCATTAACCAATAATCTGTTTGTATTTGACGATAGATATTTTCTGCATATACGAGGCACGGCTATGGGGGTTAAATATGCGCCCTCATATGCGTGCCTCTATCTGGGATTTTGGGAGAATATATATGTTCTTGACTCCACCACAGTGAGTGAGCATGTCTCTATGTGGCTACGCTACATAGATGACGTGTTCCTCCTGTGGAGGGGTACCGTACAACAACTGCAGTCTTTTGTGAAGTCTTTAAACAATGAAAGATTTAATCTCAAATTTACCCTAACATTTGATCCAGAGGTAATCAACTTCTTGGATGTAACAGTAACAGTGTATGAGGGCACCTTGAGAACTAAGGTATACCGGAAACTTACATTGACCAATAGTATATTGCGAGCTGATAGCTTCCACCCTAAGCATCAAATTAGTGGTATACCAGTGTCCCAGTTCTTTTGAGCTCGAAGGAATTGCACATATCAAGAAGACTTTGCAAATGAATAAAGAGAATTGACGAGATGATTCATTGATAGAGGCTATCCCAGGAAATTGATCAGTCATGCATATCAACGACATCATGATCAATCTCAAGAGGATAGCATCTTTAATTTCCTCAAAGCTTCCCTTTGACCATACTGGTGTACAGCAAGGCAAGATAAGATACTTAACAGGATATAATGATAAGTGGGAGGATATTAGAAAAATTATGAAGTGCTATTGGCATATACTCCAAAATGATTCTAAGCTTAACCAAGTCTTGCCTCCCAATCCTCTTATGACTGCTTGTAGGGTACCAAACCTACGTGATAGTTTAGTACACAGTCATTTTATTAGACCTCAAATCAATCTTAATTGGCTGAATAAAACTAGCATGGAACCTGGTTGCTATCCCTGCAAACAATGCAAAGCATGTAATTATATAGAGAAAATACGTTTTTTCTCTGATAACAAGGGTAAGATCTATAAAATTAGATCTAAAATCACCTGTCGAACTGAAGGCCTAGTTTATTTAGCTAAATGTAGCTGTACCTTATACTATGTGGGCAAAACTACCAGGGCCTTCCATGACAGGACCCTTGAACATATAAGAGACATTGAACAACAAAGAATTGACACATCAAGCATTGCTAGACATTTTTTGGATTGTCATAATTCCTCTCCATGTGACTTCAGAATAATAGGGATTGATAGGGTTAATTTGGGAATTAGAGGTGGCGATATGGATAAAGTATTGCTACAGCGTGAGAGCAAGTGGATCTTTAATTTAGGTACACTTGCTCCCAATGGTCTAAATGAAGAGAATAATTTGGGTCATTTTTTTGTAAATTTGAAATTTGTGATAACACATTATAAAGTGTAACTATATATTTAGTTAACTTTGGTAGTTTCAAATAACATTACAAGGTTTACTTTATGTAATAATAAGTTCGTCTAAAAATGACATTCACTGTGGACTGTGGACAGTGGACATTCTGCTTTAATATTTGCACCTAATGCTATTAATTACAAAGTAACTTTTTATATTATTAGCAGTAGTATTTATGTTTAATAAGTAGCTGTTCAAAGTATTGTTAAACAGTATACTGACATTAATGGGAACCAATATTCACTGGCATCAAATCCGGTGGAGGTTGCACATTTGCACTACCTTTAAAACGGGCAATATTCAATGAAGAAATATACGAACCCGGAAGAAGCCAATTATCTGGTGAAACGTACGTCGGCGAACTCAGTTTGTATCTGAGTCTTAAGAGGCACGCTACCTTACAGCAATTGTAGGAGGATTGCTTTATGCCAAGAGCCTAAGGAGACATCGGCGGTGTGAGAGTGTAGAAGGAGGAGTGTTGGGACATTGACACGGTAATCCTCCGCGGTTTGTCAGCACCGGGATTCCCTGGTGTTTAGCCGCGTTGAGGCTGAGCTCCTTCCAGGATTACTTCCACCAATTACTTACAAGTCAGCGGTTTCGCTGAGGAAGTCCATTGAAGGCTATTACAGCAACACGTGTGTCACGGCATCGGCCATTGTTTGGATTACAAATTATTTTCTTTCCTCCGTTGGATGCTTTGTGTTTTATACACAGAACTTTTAGGATGGCGATCTACTAACTTGTTTATTGCTGGACATTACGATAAGTATCAGCTGTTATTATTTGACATATGTTCAGTATATTGTTTTGAGCTAATCGCAAGTATCAGTGGTTTGCTAAGTCTGTGTCCTCCTTTTTGTGGTGCATTATTAGGTTGGTTATAATTATCCGACCCAATTTATTGTGTAATTAATTCTATGTACACTGTGCACAGTATGATTGTTTTTGTATATATTAGCGCAACAATCTAAGTAAACACATTTATTTGACAAAGAGTGATAGTATAAGGTATCTTTATTTCTTGCTTATTTTCTTAATTTTTGTGTTATGGTTATGGATTAGAGTAACCCTTACGACATTAAGGGAGAGGATATTCACTGAAAAGTAAAATTTCCCAAATAATTTTTTGAAGAAGATAAGTATATTAGAAGAACCTTTAAGTGCCGGCCAGCTTACTGGGGAGGATATACAAACATAAAGAAAAAGGGAATCAATTAATTTTATTTTATGTTTTTTCTCAAGATGGCTACATTTTCTGTTTTGGAAAGCTTTGTAGCTACATACATCACAAGCCATAAAAGTAATGATTATGCTTGTGATGTTTATGAAACAGAGAATCCCTGGAAATATGTCCAGGAATTTTTTGAAAAAGAGATTTATATCTCACAAAAGTCCAAAAAGACAAAAGGAAAAACAGTTGCAAGTATCTTTGCAGCATGCTTGGCAATGAATGCCAAAATAGAAACATTGAAAAATATAATAAACAAAAAAGAAAACGAAATTGACAAATTAGAAACTCAAGTGCAATCTCTAACATCGCTCAATTGTGAAATTAACAAATCAATCAAAATATGAGAGTGATAAAAGCTGCTTAAATGCAGAAAAAGAATTAGAGATTTGCAAACAGAAAAAAAAAGGATTGCATATGTAATGCATATTCTGTGGTCCAAAATGAATTGGAAAATATTAAATTGGGAAATTCTGCTGAAAATTCCAAGTGCTTTAATGTGCTGCAGCAAAGCACTTCAGTTATTTGTGCTAAAAATAATGACGACTCCTCCACCTTCGCATTTGCATGTTTAACTGTCAATAATGATACAGTAAGGAGTGGTGGGGAATGCATTTCATCTAGCCAATTCAGCAGCAAACTCACAGGGGACTGTTCCATTATTATGGATACAGTATATACTGGCAATGGAGAATTTAAAAACATAAATAAATCCCCTGCTGTTGTAATATCTGTGTGTCCTGCTACTGGTGGTCAGAATACACAATTAGAAAATATACGTGTGAGACAACTAACAGCATGCCTGACTAATTTTCAAAACTTTGACACACAATCCCCTAAAACACTCATGGTTGTGGGTAATTCAGTGGAATCTATAAATATTCCTAGTGCTAACATGTCAAAATCAGCCACTGTTCTGGGAGCCAAATTCCCGTACAATCAGAAGCAAGTATCTAAACTAACCAACAATTCTGCAAATTTCAAAAATGCAAATGATCCACCAGAAAAAGTCCTAGAAATGTCAAATCCTCTAGAGCTAAATGCTTTAAAAAATGATTTACAGAGCAACAAATGTGTAAACATAATGGACACAGTTAATGGTTTTACACTGATGCTGTGTAAACACTATCCACACTGTGAAGGTATTTTTCTACATTCTTTGGATAAACAAAATCACACTTGGAGCTTGGATGCATCACATGGTCACCCAGAAGTAAATGCAGAATATAAGATCATTCTGACTAAACTGTCTGCCCTAGAAAGTGTGTTTCAGACTCCACAGGAAAAACACTCAGGAAATGGAATGAAACAGCAGCAGAGGCACCACAAACACTGGACATAAAGGAAATAGGAAGTATGCCTTCAACTACGGTGAGTGCATTGATATTGGTGTCATTCCTGATAATAATATACCATTTGGTCCCAAGTACATGTAGCTATCCCTATTTCTTTAAAGAAAATTGTCTTAAGCAACAATCGTGCCCAAGGGGGGAGAGGGTCACTTGCTTGAAACAGACTGTTCCTATATGGGCACTCTTATTTGCTAACAAAACGTTAAGAACAAAATAGTCTGTACCTGAATTGAGTATTGTAAAACTTAGGCCATTCAAACACCATTTTATTTTATAAAACAGATTCAGGACAGACCAAAACCCAAGTTAGTTTTAATGTATATATTATATGTAGATTTACATTTTATATTTTTTGTTTAACAGGTATCACAAAAAGGAATGACTGATACCAAAAGCAGAAAGCAGAGCCATGACTGACATCAGATACCAGAGGCACAATTGCATCTAGAGAATCTCCATCTAAAAATAACAGAACTAAAGCTGATTGCTATAATTTAGTTTGTAATAGAACATAACCATATAAAGGTTACTAACAAGTACCTTTACAATGAGTCAACTAATCCTTGTTCCAGCATTTACTGAAAACTCTCACATATCTATGATTATTAAACTACTGTTCCTCTATGTAAATGTATATTTTTACAAAATGTATATGGTACCATAGTATACCCCTTCAGGTTTACATTGTTCATCATACTATTCCATGTAAAACCACAATAGGTACTAACGGGACTCAGGTAAACTAAGCAAAATGATATACCCCATAGTTTAATAGTCTAAATTTGCAGATAATTTTTTTATCTTTAGACTTTTTAGATCCTAAAATAAAATAATGAAACCACATAGTTTTAAAATTGGTAGTTATTTCTTGCTTATTTAATTCAAGACGAGGGGTATCCTTTTAAATCATCATTGCTACAGGCCTGTTAAATATTATGTTAAGCGATTTACCTGGTATTTCTCAGTAACTGCTGAATATATATGGCAATCATATGTAATGGAAATCAGTCAGTGTTAAAGATGCAATAATTCCCACTTTAGAAAAATAAGATATATGTAGATGTAGGGATATTAGTGTAGGTATTAAATAGCCTCTATTGTAGCCATTAACTGGTGTCTATTTAGGTACAGGATATACAGTATGTATGAATGAATTTGTTTGATTTATACAGTTTCTGTAGAATACGAAATGGTGTTCTGTTCAATCCTAAATTAGGAATGAGGTGAATGTGACTAGGAAATTCTCAGGAGATAAATTTAGGGTTTTTCTAC
This sequence comes from Bombina bombina, assembly GCF_027579735.1. NCBI lineage: Eukaryota > Metazoa > Chordata > Amphibia > Anura > Bombinatoridae > Bombina > Bombina bombina. The sequence goes on along the minus strand of NC_069504.1, from coordinate 85,407,314 downwards.
CCTAACATTGGCCACATAGACACTGACACCACATTCAAATATAATCCTCAATCTTTTGCTGATAAAGAAAAAGATTTCTCACAAGTTTTCCAGTATTATGACAGTAGATGCTCATCCATCAGCCTCAAAATGGTGACAACAAGAAACCCACAGACCAGCTCCAGACCAGAGAGAAGTGTACTGCCAGCAGTGACAACAAGAAAACCACAGACCAGAGAGAAGTCTACTGCCAGCAACAAGTAATAAGCTACTCCAAAAAGAAGACTGCAATCCCAGAACAACTGTAGGTGAGATAAGTATCCAATATAATTTCTGCATCAACAAGAGCCTCTGTGACACTAGGGAAGTCATCAAGGAGAAAAGCTTTCTGAAAAGTAAAAGGATGTTCCCACTTTCCAGGTGTCATGCTTTATGACTTGCGAAAATAAGGGTTACAGAATTTATTTGTTACTGCCAACCCCAACCGTGAGAAAGAGAAGAGGGGAAGAGAAGGCAGGAGAGGTAATTATATTATGCACTTACTTACTTTATAGCTATAAGGTTGTTTGTATGTCTGTTTGCATTTGATGTAAGAAATTGTATGCAGTTATGTCAATGTGTTTTATGTAATGAATTTAATGTAACTCATATTAATGGTACCATATAAAGAAGCATAGAATTTGTATTGTGTGATCTAAGATTTTGGGTACTGTGACTAAATAAAAGTTGTTATAATGAGCTGAATTTCTCACAAGCAAATTCTTTCATAAATAATTATTATTATTATTATTATTATTATTATTAATATAAATATTGTATTCCAAAATTAATAATTAATCTTCAATAATTGGCGACCACGAAGGGACTTCTACCCTAACATTGGCCACATAGATACTGACACCACATTCAAATATAATCCTCAATCTTTTGCTGATAAAGAAAATGATTTCTCACAAGTTTTCCAGTATTATGAAAGTAGATGCTCATCCATCAGCCTTCAAAATGGTGACAACAAGAAACCCACAGACCAGCTCCAGACCAGAGGGAAGTGTACTGCCAGTAGTGACAACAAGAAATGCACAGACCAACTCCAGACCAGAGAGAAGTGTACTGCCAGCAGTGACAACAAGAAACCCACAGACCAGAGAGAAGTCTACTGCCAACAACAAGTAATACGCTACTCCAAAAAGATGACTGCAATGCCAAAAGTAAGAGAGTGTTTCAAAAGGATGCTGCCTGCAATTCAAAGTCCTCACCATCTGCACAAGAGTGAAGCACATTAGCTGGGAAAAGACTTATAAGAAAAGCCCAGACCAACTGTAGGTGAGAGAAGTTTCCAATATAATTGCTGCATCAACAAGAGCCTCTGTGAAACTACGTAAGTCATTTAAGAGAAAAGCTTTCTGAAAAGTAAAAGGACATTTCCACTTTATGCTTTATTAATTGGGAAAATAAGGGTTACAGAAGTTTAGTTGTTGCTGCCAACAGTGAGAAAGAGCCTCTGTGACATGGGTGATTACAGACATCATTAAGAAGGAAAGCCTTGCAAAAAGAAAAGGAAGAAAAGAACATTACCATGTTCCAGGTGCCATGGTCAATGACTTATGAGAAGTATTACAGAAGCTAAAGTGCTTTTGCCAAACATGAGAAAGAGGCCTATATGGGTCTCTCGTGTCCAGTTTATATGCTAAATTATTGCTTCACCTCACATGAACACATTACCATTGGTTTATATATATATGTAACATAGATCATTGTTAGTTTTGTAATTTTCTTTTAATAATTTAGATAGTGAAACTAATAAATAAATAATAATTTAGCATGTTTACAGATGAGATACAAGCAATTACTCTCATAAGATGTGGCCAATCAAAACATTTCTCATGGCCACAAGGGTGTGAATGTTACAATATGAGTAATTTGCTAAATATCATAAAATTATATATATGTATGTGTGTGCGTGTGTCTATGTATATGTATGTATATATATATATATATATATATATATATATATATATATATATATATATATGTGTGTGTGTGTGTGTGTGTTTCAAATACTACAACTTCCCAAGGACACACCTGTTCATGTACAGGAATAAAGCAAATAAATTCCTTTAGTTAAAATCAAGTCCAGGTCAGAAGTCATGTCAGGAGCATGATTAAAAGCGCAACTGGTGGCCTAAGAAACAGCTATGCAGAAGTCAGAAATAGCTAGAAGTGCAGAAATACAAAAATATATCTCAAAATTATAATAACCAATCAAATTCAAAGGCTAAACCAAAATGGATACCCACCATTATCCATTTTGGGAAGTATTAGCTGAAGAGGCTTGTCATTTAAAGGTATATAAAATGTAGGGATAGTAGGAAGAACAGTAGGGAAGGAAGGAGAGAGAGAGGTTACAAGCTCTTACTGGGGCTCAGAGGTAATTATATTATGCACTTACTTTATAGCTATAAGGTTGTTTTTATGTCTGTTTGGATTTGATGTAAGAAATTGTATGCAGTTATGTCAATGTGTTTTATGCAATGTATTTAATGTA
>NC_069504.1:83392290-83442290 GCF_027579735.1 Bombina bombina | reverse complement strand
ACAATAATAAATTGGCCCCATAATCTTAAACACATTTCTACTTGTTATGAGAATACTATTTTTTAATTCAAATTCAAATATCATATCATTCATCAAAAAAAATGTTAAAAATTCAAGTAACCTATAAATATTGTATATTTCTAAATAATGGAATTTTTGTGAAATCAGGTATAGACAGTGGATAAGTCCTTAAAAAAATAAAAAACAAAATAAAATACACTTTGAAAATATAGTACTCACATATTTTTCTTCCCTGTTCTTTACAGGGATATTCTTAAATGTTGTTATTGAAAGCATAGGATAAGTAAAATAGCTATAAACAATTCTTTACATTTAAAAATCACTATATAAAAGAATGAATAGGGATAAGAGAAAAAAGAAAGGCATATTTTCTAGTCCTTCACACCCTCAAAATGATTAATATTTGAGCAAACCTTAAGGGAATGCTATGATAGAGGTCATGTGTAATGTTAACAATCTATACTCAAAATGTAATATTATTGTGATAAAGACAAGACACTTACAGAAGGTATTATTTAAAATATGCAGAATTCCTACATGATAAAGCATGCATGTATTTAAAGGAACAGATTTACCAATATTTTTTGCCTTACAAAAAAAATGTGCTTGGTTAGTGGCAAACTGGAGCTGTCCAGGTGCTGAAAAGTTTAGAATCAGGAGCTCTGAAACATAGTGTAATCTGCAATATTGTTTTTATCTTTAAACCGACAGAAAATTATATCCATCTTCTTACACAAGGTACTTTCAATAATTTGGCAGGGAAATTATAATTTTGTTGATATTGAAAAACTACCTAAGCGTGACCCAATACTTTTATAAATTGACATTTTTATTTTTCCTTCTGTTTATTTTTGTTTTATGTTTTGTATTTTTCTCTATATTTTTGCTTAGAACCTTCTGCCAATTATTTTCAATAGACTGCTTTTGTAAAGTAATTAACATTTTATTGAAGAAAGCTTTTTAAAGCTTTTGCATTCAAATCAATTTGCAGAAGTGTGAGAGAAATTGTGTTATTATTAATCATTGGTACTAGCAGGCACAATTTATCACTAAACAGCTAAAATTGCTACTTTAATTCTTGAACTCTGCATTGGTTTTGCAATTTATGAATTATTATTAGTTACTTTAAACCACAGTTGTATTGTTTTCCAATTTTCCTTGCAGCTTCTCAGTTTAAAAGAATTATTGAGAGCCCATTTTTGCATATTAAAGGGACATCTCAGCTTTTTTATATTTTTTTGCTTCTTCTAAGAAAGAAGTATTTGAAAATGTATTTTTTTTTAAACTCATGTTCCTGTCCTGAATAAATCAATGGCCTAGTTTCAGTAGAATTCCCCTTAGAACTAATATCTAAAGAAAATTCTATGTTGCTGAAAAGTTATGATTTTACAGAGATTGGGCAAACAACTCTTATCAGAGCCACCAGTTGCAAGGTCATCTACATTGATGCCCATGGAGCCACTTCTATCTCCCAACTGTTGACTTTCCAAAGCATAGAATGACTTTCACTGATATCGGCATCACAAATATGTGTTAAACACATTATAAAACAACCTGATAAAAATGATATCCTCTATGAAACAGTTCACTCTAACAAATGAAAAACAAGGGAAAAGTTCAAGAAAATTTAAATAAAAAAAATGAGACAACCTCCGACAGCATTTGAGGTGGCAAGATACGATTGTGAGATGAGATACGATACAGGGGCATTCACAACTATCTAAATCCCTATGCTGAGTTGAGGTTAGGTGAAGAAAAATCCCAACCACCTTTTAAGAATGTCCCAGAACACCTCTGAAATATCCATGGTCCGCTCTCCTTTTTAACATCTGTGGCGATTGCTGAGGCTAAATGCAATTAAAATTAAATTAAATTATATTCAACTGATATCTATTCATTTTTCTAACTTATAAAATACAATATAGGACTTTCTCTCTATCGATAAGTGCATAAGAGTGCCTTATGGTATGTACTACTAATACCAATTAAATTATATTCAACTGATATCTATTCATTTTTCTAACTTATAAAATACATATAGGACTTTCTCTCTATCGATAAGTGCATAAGAGTGCCATATGGTTTGTACATACTAATACCATTTAAAGAAGCAAGACAATATAAGTCTAATGAAACACCACCAGACACTCCTTACGACACAGATATTAGAGATCAAGTATAAACAAACCTGTAATACCTGTCCTTAAATATATCAAAGGGATATTTTGTAAATCGGTAGGCGCAAATAGTAAACGCTGATTAGACCCAGTATAATCACCAATGAGGCCTCTTCAATGCTACACTAACAGTAGGTGGCATACCGCTTCATAGAAAACTCTCGACTTTCACAACATTCATTTATAAACCCCAAGTTGCTTGCCTGTATTTATTAGTCTAAGAGTTGAAACGATCAGGACTGTTGTTAACTTAATTACAATATAAAATTGTGACCAGTACTTTCAAACGCATATATGTACTGAGAACCTATTTACAATCTTAGTTAAATTGTAACCACATGCAGACGCATTAGTTACAAGTTGAACAATTATAACTATAAAGGAGCAGCACACTCACTTTTCTAATGGTGTGAAGACTCAGCAACAGTGTTACATTAAAACACATGATTCTTATTATATCATAAAAAGAAGGTAATACACATTCCCCCTTTTCTATTTCTAATTAATAGAAATACCTCCTGACTTTATACTACATCATTTAAAACCTTAAGCTGCTGTTTGTAGATTAGTCTAATAGTTGGAATGATCAGGACTGCTGTTTATTCAATTACAATATAAAAATCGTGATAGTATTTTCAAACGGCAATATATATATATATTGAGAACCAATTAACATTCTAGTCAAATTGTAAACTATATGCAGACGCATTGGTAACAAGCTGAACAAATATAACTATTACATGAGCACAACTCCACTTTCCAAATGGTGTGAAGACCCAGCATACTGTGTTACATTAAAACATATGGGTCTCATTATATTATAAAGAGGAGGTAATATACATTCCCCTTCTTTATTTCCAATTGATATCCAGTTGAAAAATCCTCACATTGCTGCTTTGACTTGTTACTTAATATAAACCAAAACGTTTTTATCAGCAGCCCATAGTTACCTGGCATAATATGAGTCCAGGCTATATCACAGGAGCTCTATTTTAATGTGATACAATATACTGAATAACATCACAGACCACCAATCTGTGAAAGAATATTACCTGTGAAATAAGAGCCCCCTTACAATATTACAGCAACAAAATAGATACATTGACTTGACTGTCTCACCTGTGTTATTACAAACTATATTTATTATCATCACAATATCAAGCCTTGATATTCTCCTTATAAAGGGAGTGACCAACTGAGCACACTAATAAACTCACCACTGTGAATGCCCTGAATAAACATCCACCAATATTGAGCTATCTACTCCCTATACCTACCACAGTGATACAGCTTTTAATACTGAGTTACTTGCTCTTAATAGTGCAATATATGTTTTGGTGGAGCAGTACACAAGGTCCTAATACTGGGTAGATTATACAATTAAATCTTTTGAGAAATTACAGATAACCAGTTCATTTGAACTGCTATTTAGCCACCAAGTTTATATAGGTGATATCCCAGTTGATATTTCAAAAACCTTGAGTTAGTTACAGTTAATCTCTCCTACAGTGGCTTTATCCACAGTATATTCCGAGTCATTAATGCCCAATTTAGCAGAAATTTCAATGCAACATTAGTTTCAACTTAAAAATTTATATATATATATATATATATATATATATATATATATATATATATATATATATATATATATATATATATATATATATATATATACGGATATCCATTTTGTTTTCACAAAACAAATACCCAAAGGAATGCACAAACTAATATATACTGATGAAATTCATTAGTATATATTTGTTACTTTTAAATTAGCTTTAAAAAGTAAAATACTTACCATAGATCAATGGGTCAGGATTAGCGGGGCATCCCCAGTGCACTATAGGTAAGTATGAAACTACAGGTGACACTTTTTTGTTTTAACGACAAAGGAACGTAAATGTTACAAATATTCAGTATTCATTTCATTTTAAAGTAAACGAATACCGAATAGTACAGCAAACGAATATTCTGAAAAACGAATTTTTCAGAAAATTCACTACAAATGATTCATCAGAAACAAATTATTAATTGGTGCAAAAGTCTAATTTTATTATCTGTATAAAACATGTTATTTATTAATTTAATGACATTTATATTTTTTTAACAGCATTTCTGTTCCTCAATCTTATAACGATAAAACTCTTTCCTAAAACTCTAACATTTATTGCAGTTAAAATACTTTATGCTTGAAGATTTATTGCAATGCAGATGATTTTTTTAAAAGTAATTACCCTCCTTTGTCAGTATGTTTATTCAGCAGAAAAGTTTGGGTTGAATCTTTTCCACTTGAGTTATCCTAATCCCCAGAACATATAGAGAATGTCTTTGCTGAATTGCACGCTTGACTCATTGCAAACGTTCAGGTTTTTTCAGCCATGTGTAAAGTTCTAGTATTTGGAAAAAAGTCTGATTGGATTCCCAAAGAGTAATCATGCACCGGCAAAAAGAAAAATAGCTTATCTTCGTGTTTATAAATTAACAAATATTAGAATGTTGTAAATAGTATGAGTTTGCCTGTTGAAGTTTGATTTTCTTCTTAAAGGCACATGGCAATGGAGCCACTTCAAACTTTTTCAAGACACTTTGCAGTAAAAAGTTTTTAAAAAAGACTAATATCCACAGTGCACAAAATAGCATAGCATGCAGTGAAACCAGTCCCTATGTAGCCCCAGTTTCTGCAGGACCCAGAAGCGGAGGGTGCCAGGTAAGATGTGTCTGCCACAGTTGTCAGAACTTCAATCCATAAAGAATCAGTGGCATCTGCATTCCTCTCCATTCAGAAGTATATACATGAAAAATCAACACTATTGCCACAAAAAATGTCACATAATTTATTGAAAAAAGCTATTATAAACAGGTAATGTTAAATGTCTACATTGGATGGGGTACACAATGACCCAACAACACACAGCTGTGTATCAACTGCTGATAAGCAAAATTTAAAGACTTTGTTTGTTTTTTCAACACTGAGAGAAAAGTCTTTGGGGTTTTTTCCAACACGGACATTGGCATCACATGCACATGCTATATACTGGTAGGTAGATATTCTGCACAGTATATAGATTATACCTACTAGTCATTCCTGGGTTAAATAGAGTAGTAGATATTGGTCTCAGTACTAAAATAAAAGTTTAAATCATTCCATTATTCAATGCTGCTTAGCTCAGTTGCTACACAACTGTATTCTGGGGCTGGAAAATCTGTAACAAACAATTTGTCCTCATTTGTAAGTGTGATTGTATGTCTATATGGATAAGAGAAAGATAGATGATAGATAGATGATAGATAGATAGATAGATAGATAGACATTATATAACCAAAAGTATGTTGGGACCTGACCACCACACCTATGTGAACTTGTTGGACATCCCATTCCAATAATAATAAATAGGTTGTCCCCCTTTGTAACTATAAAACTCTTCTGGGAAGGCTTTCCACAATATTTTGGTTTGGTCTGTGGGAATTTGTGCCCCTTCAGCCAAAGAGCATTTGTGAGGTGAAGCACTGATATTGGACAATATAGAGAAAACAAGCTGGTAGTGCTCAAAGGACCAGACTTCACCCCACCGAACAGGACCAGGACGCAGAACTATTAAACCGCCTTCACGCTGACTAACTCACGCAGACCAAGAGTGTGACGTCATCCACCAGTGCCAGTTTCAATGGCGCTCCATCTAGCACCTCCAGACAAAAATGCAACAAGAAAAGAAAAGGCACCCGATCTCCAGACATTCGATCCTCAAACTGCAATACAGAGGGAAAAAGATCCAAAGAAGGCAATCCACAGACCACCACTCTCAAAGGTAAAAGCAAGCACAAAGTTTATTCAGCAGTAAAATGTCAAAAAACACCGGCATCCATAAAGGAAGTTACAGCTGATTAGCACAGGTCAAACATGTTTTGTATACACCAGATACTGAACTTTCTCAATGACCGCTAATTGAACAATGACTGCAATATTGGACAATATAGTCTGGCTCATAATTGGTGTGACCATGTCCCAGACCATTATCCCTTTTCCACCAAACTTTACTGTAGGAACTATTCATTCCACTAGGTAGAGTTTTCCTGGCATCTGCCACAACCAGATTTTTCCATCAGACTGCCATATAGTGAAATCTTATCACTCCAGAGAACACATTTCATCTGCTCCAGAGTCTAGTAGGGAAGTGTTTTAGACCACTCCAGCTGACACTTGGAATTGTGCATGTCGATGTGAGGATGGTTTACAGATTATTATCCATGGAAACCCAATTCATGAAGCTCCTTACAAACAGTTCTTGTGCTGATGTTGTTTCCAGAGGCAACAGATGATAGACAATTTTTATAAGCTACACACACTCAGGTGCCCCTCAGTTCACAAAACTCATTTTAATATTAAACTCAAATTCTATAAGTTCAAAAAATAATAATTCTGAGTACCTGATATATGAAGTGCAATATATAGCTAATTCTTTGGGCCCCATTTATCATGTAGCACCTTGTCAATCACCTCAAGTTTAAGATTATTTAAAGGGCCACTGTAAGTAAATATTTTCTATGCCTGTTACTAACTAACTACCCCAAATACGCTTTTTATCAATAGCATTTCATTAACATATCTCTACCGTATATCAGAAATCTTGTCTGCAAATTTAATTGTTTTCCAAACCCACTCCGTGGGTATCCTTTTCTCTGTACCAATCCGTTTACAATACCTAGGTTTCAAAATGGCGCTTTAAACACAAAGTTATTGGTTTAAGTATTTTGAACACACAGTGCTGAAAATAGTGGGCAGGATAACGTGACATCATCGGCGAATAAAAGATATAACTTTTAGAACGTTATGAAACTTTGTTTTGGAGAAAATATAGGTCAGTAGGTTTTAATTAATGTTTATTAACTTTAATATGTTAGTTGTTTAGCTTAAAAATTATAACAGAAAGTAATCCTTTAATTCAGCAATATTTAATGTGGCATAGAGGTTATGAAGCAAGGTCTAAAGGTATATACATCAGGCTAAAATATATTTATTCATTTATTTGTTTTGGCTGAATTTTTTTTAAATTGTGATCTCATTTTGGAAATAATTATGGTTCAATTTCTCATATTATATTATTTTAATTACCAGTCTTCATTTTTAGGCTAATTGTAGTCCTTTGAATAATTTAGCGTAGAATATCTATATTTATAAACCTACATTAGCAAATTATATGCATGTTTTTTTCATGACATCTCAAAGCACTTAATATATTAGTATGTTAAGCCAATTTTTTTTTTTAATGTCACTATTAAAGGGGCATGAAAGTCAACATTAAACATTCATGGTTAAGATAGCCCATACAATATGATTTGATTCTAAAAGCAAATTTACTATTTGGTATCATTTGTTAAAAAGAATACCTAGGTAGGCTCAGAAGAATTTTTTCCCTACTGAGAGGTAGCTGGTGATTTACCACACACATATGCCTTTTGTCTTTGTGTTCAGCTAGGTGACTTTATCATATAAATTAACACAGTGTATTATTTATTTGTATGTTCATTATATCATAAACAATTAGCAACCTGAATGTAGAATTCTCAAATGCAAATATAATGTAACAGTGTTGATATTGGTGAAGTGAAAAATATTTGCCTATAAATCGGTAGTAAAATTAAAATCAAACTTTCACAATTCCAGCAGAGCATGCATTTTATTTTAATCTAATTTACTTCTAATGTCAAATGTATCTTGTTATCCTTTGTTGAATAGCACCTAGGTAGACTCATAGGAACTCAAGAAGGAGGACATGCCTTTAGCACCCAATGGGGCCAATTTATCAAAGCTTCAACTGATAATGCGCTGGAAGTCCGCATCAAATTTGATGCAAATTTGATCCGCCGTAGTTAACAAAGTGTCAATATGTTGAAATGTGTGACGTAATATACGCAACCACGATATCAATCATACGCAGATCGATGCTTGTGTTATTGGAGCGGAATACTGATCATCCGCCATCACATTCTGCTCCATTTGACCCTCTTGCCAATTTATCAAACAACCAAGTATTGCTCCAAATTTGGTGCACTAGAAGATATAAGGATAACAATGAAAAATACATCACTACTTATGGATTATGCTACATCTTTGTCTCTTATTACAAAGCAAGGGGACAATATTATTGCTCCATATTTGGTGCGAAAAGTGTTGCGTTAAATTTGGTGTAAAGTATTGCTCCAAATTTGGTGCACTAGTAGATATAGAGATACAAATGAAATAAATTCATAACATAATATAGCTAATTTCCTCTTTTTCTTTTTTTTTTGATAAATCTATTTGCAATGTAAGGGGGCTCACATTGCAAAGCAGAGATCTCAGAACCTCTGCGCATAGAGGCAATAGCCAATAAAAAGAGAACCTTCCAAGATAACAATTTAATGTCAACGAAATGCAGAGGTTTAAACGAAACCTGTTGCAAAACCCGAAGAACAAGATTTAGACTCCAAGGAGGAGACCCAGATCCAAACACAGACGGGATCCTAATCAGAAACCCAGAAAGTTCACCCTCTGAAGCTACAGAGGTTAACTCATCATCAGATAACTGGGACATAATAGCTAAATCCGATAAATATATGACTCTGGGTCGGGAGAGCTATGTTTATCCTTTCTCTTGCATTTGTTAGAGTGAGGTAATGCACTGAGTGCCGCAGACACCGCCGTTTGTAACTGCGCGGCAAAGTCCACAGGAAGAAGGTCCCGGATGGAGGGATAGATGTGCTATGGGGAACTGCATGTTGAGTGGATAATGTAGCAAGGGTAGTAATCTCACGGGACACTAAGTCCTGAGAGGTAGACTGCTCAGAGAGACTAAGAGCCTTAGCAGGCTTGTCTCCCTTCTTAGAATTTATAACAGTGTTAAGGCATGTGGAACATAATTGAGTAGGCAGGAAAACCACGGCCTCGTCACAATAGAAACAGGTATGATTTAGTACAGAAGGAGTACCTTCTAACATGTCAGAGTCCTCCATAGCTCAGGTTATACCCACAGAAGGACACAAATAATAATGTTTTTTATAACCTATAACCTGCCCTGATCTCGCTACAGCCCACTATAACAAAATTCTCTCCTCTGCATTAAACACACTTGCCCCTCCCCAGCTGCGCAAAACACCATGCCGTCAGTTACAGCCCTGGCATGGTCAGCAAACATGCTATTTGCAAGAATGCTCCCGTACTGTTGAGCGTGTCTGGAGGAAAACTCACTCTGAACCTGATTTCCTATTATAAGTTTATTCTTCGTTCATACACTCTTGCCCTTCACTTAGCCAAGCAAACCTACTTTTATTCACTCATATCTACTCTTTCCTCAAACCTTAAATGACTCTTCTCCACCTTTAACTCTCTCCTCTACCCACCTGCTCCACCCCCCCCCCGCATCTGTCTTTAGTGCTCAAGACCTGGCAGACTACTTTTTAAACAAAACACGTACTATCTGAAGCAACATCCCAACACCAACCTGCAATATTCCAATAACAGGCCCAGTTACTCCCTCTGCCACTCTCTGCATCTTCCATCCAGCCACTGAGAATGAAGTTTCTTCCTTAATATCTTCCTCATGCCTCACTACCTGCCTGCTTGACCCTATCCCTTCCCATCTAATACCCTCCCTGTCTTCCACCCTAACTCCTGCACTTACTAACATCTTCAACCTATCTCTCTCTACCGGCTCATTCCTATCTTATTTCAAACATGCAAAAGTCACTTCCATACTCAAAAAACCCTCCCTCGACCCTAATTCTCCTGAAAGCTACCATCCCATATCACTGCTTCCACTAACATCAAAACTCCTTGAAAAACTAGTTTACAATCGCCTAATCCACTCTTTGCTTGACCCCCTGCAATCTGGATTCTGCCCCAAACACTCAACTGAGACTACCCTTACCAAGGTTACTAACGATCTTCTCTCTGCTAAAAATATTGGCCACTACTCTATACTCATCTTACTTGACCTCTCAGCTGCCTTCGACACAGTTGACCACCCCCTTCTCCTACATACCCTTAGTTTTTTTGGCCTCTGTGACACTGCTCTTTCCTAGATTCACTACTATCTTTCTCACAGGTCTTTTTCTGTGTCATTGGCCGGCGACTCCTACTCTCCTATGCCTCTGTCTGTTGGAGTACCTCAAGGATCTTTTCTGGGTCCTCTACTCTTCTCCATCTATACTTCTTCGATGGGTAAACTTATCAACAGTTATGGCTTCAAATATCACCTCTATGCTGATGACACCCAGATCTACCTCTCCACCCCTGCTCTCTCTCCATCTCTCCTTTCTCATGTCAGCGACTGCTTATCTGGTATTTCTTCCTGAATGGCCTCTCACCACCTAAAGATTAACATGTCCAAGACTGAGCTCCTTCTTATCCCCCCTCAAGCTCTACACCAACTTCTGACTTCTCTATTCCTGTTGACAGCATCACCATTTCCCCATTGCCCCAAGTCTGCTTCCTCAGAGTTACACTTTACTAAAATATATCCTTCGTCCCCCATATCCAATCGCTTTCTACATCCTGCCGCAATCATCTACACAATATTTCCAAGATTTGACCTTTTCTGAGTGCTGACACCACAAAGCAAATAATCCACTCCCTTGTTATTTCCTGACTTGACTACTGCAATAACCTACTCGCTGGCCTTCCTCTGTCCCCACCTCTCCCCCCTTCAATCCATCCTAAGTGCCTCTGCCAGGCTGATCCACCTTTCCCGTCGCTCTGTATCTGCTGCACCTCTCTGCGAGTCCCTTCATTGGCTCCCCATTCACAGCAGAATTAAGTTCAAAATTCTCACCCTTACATACAAAGCTCTCCCCAACGCCACTCCCCTCTACCTATCCTCTCTAATATACAAGTATACTCCAGCCCGCCCACTAAGATCCAACAATGACCTGCTCCTTGCATCCTGACTATCACCTCTTCTCATGCTAGAATGCAGGACTTCTGTCATGCAGCATCTACCTCTGTAACACTCTCCCTCATACTGTCAGGGTTTGCCCTGATCTTTCTTCCTTTAAATGTTCCCTAAAGACTTTTCTGTTCAGAGAAGCCTACCACCCAACTCAATAATAAATTAATATCACTTACCTAACATTTCCCTCATCTAACTCTGTATTAACATCTTTCTCAATATTGCAATCCTCACCTCCTGTTTCTCAACCTCCGACCTTTCTAGATTGTAAGTTCCCACAGGAATAGGGCCCTCAATCCCTCCTGTATGTGTTTGTAAATTTTGTCCTGTCTCTTACAAGTCATATTATTTTATTTAAATGAATTGTATCCATGGACAGCGTTGCGGAATATGTTGGCACTTCATAAATAAAGTATAATAATAAATAATAATAATTATAGAAAACTGCACCTTTATACTCCCAATAGCTGGGGCACTCACCACCTCCTAGACCCAGATAGTTAACAGAGGAAATGCTCTCCTCAGGTTCAAGTCTCAGCCGGAATGGAGGAAATTAACATAGACCACACCCGGCCACATAGAGTGCAAGACAGTACTCCACCTGTTATTAAAAGTACAGCAAGGAAAAGGAGCTGTGCAACACTTTCAAAAAGGAAAGTGATACTTAAAAGTGAAACCTGTTTGTTCCAGCCAAAAATACACAGTTTATCAGCCTAGGAAAAAAACCACACAAAGCAGCATTTAAATAATAAATACACTGATTAATTAGCCCCAACTGTTCAATAAACCCCCTTCAAAAGATATTAACCCTGGATCCTATCAAGGTATAAAGGAGCCACACTGTGACCCTGCTATAGCGTTTTATGTGTAAAAATTGAAACAATCTTACCTCCAGGATCCATGCTGTGGAACAGAACACAGCCTCTCAAGTGTGACAGTCTTATAGCAGTGCTCCTGATATGGACTTGAGTGAGAGAAAGCAGGCAGTGAAACTCATCAACAACACTGATTGCTTAGGAGCTGTTAGCAGTAGTCTGGATGGTTTCACAGAAAAAACTTTCCCTGCATCTCCTAACGTGATGAAAGGTAAATAATGACTGGGGTAATGAGGAAGTGGGAGGGATATTTAAGCCTTTGGCTGGGGTGTCTTTGCCTCCTCCTGGTGGCCAGTTGTTGCATTTCCCAACAGTAAGGAATGAAGCCGTGGACTCTCCCTATCTTAGGGAGGAAATATAATATATGCTGTTATTTGAAGATCATTGGAATATGAAATATTCCATTTTTAATGTCCAGTTAGCGCAAATGATGTTGGGTTTGTGCAAGAGTGGGATGTCTTTTTTTTCTGCATTGACTTCTATGGGGGAATACGTGAGCGTGCATGCGATATTCTAACTTAGTTTTTTTGCGCTTGTCAGGTTAGTGCAGGAGCGAAAACAGTTTAGTTTCAACTCGTAATATGAGCACAACCCGACAAGCCCAAAAAGCTTACTTCTAGCGCAATTAACGCTCGAGCGGAAGCGTTAATTTGCACTTCACTAGTAATTTGGCCCTTAATTGCCCAGTGCAGTGCAGGTGTGCTGATTTCTAAGTATGCACTGCGCAGTGTGCACAGTTCTCAGATTCTGACAAATCGGTGCTGGAGTGAACACAGAGATCTCTGGATTAAAAAGAGCTAAACAAGACTTTCTTAATGCTTTGTGTGTCTTTTTACTCATGGTGTTATGCTGGGCAGTGCCGTAAAGGCATGCCATATCTTTTTTTTTTTTTTTTTTTTTTAAGTGCACAGTTTAATTTTCTCTGTGCACAGCGGGCTATAGTAGCTGTAATTGTCTCCCATGTAACAACAGCAGGGGAGCAGTCCTGGAATCACACAGCTAGGCAGTGTCCTGTTCAGATTGTCAGTGCTGTGAAGTGGCTGGGAGCGAATGTGAGAAGCCTTCATGTTTCAGGTTGATGACTGTAAGGAATAAAGTCACATATAATTTACCCAAATTAGGGCTCAATTACAAGTGGAGTGCTAATTTATTGCGCTCCTGTAAACGGGAAAACTTGTAAGTTTACAGGCGTACGATAAATAACCAGCCATTACAAGTGGCTGGTTATTGCTACCGTTGTAGCAATTGGCGCTCTGAAAATTAAAAGAGGTCAGAACTCTGGTTAATTTTTAAAAATGTCCCCCAATTGCCTCCCAAACTGAAATGTGCGGTTCCATAATAAAATAAAAAAATATATCTTTATTTTTTTTAAATTTACTGCAAAAGGCAGTTATAAGGGGTTAAAGTGAGGGGATGTGGGGTGTTAGAAAAAAACGGCTCTGAAAAGTGCCCTTTACGTTGTGATTATTTGGGGGAACTGTGTTATCACTCAAAATATATATGTGTATGCTAATATACTTATATATTCTGTGTGTTAATATGGTGTATGCTAATATACATATATATTTATGTGTTAATATGTGTATATACACATATAAACACATAAATATATATGTATATATTCATATACATATATAGTTCAATTTTGCTGACCATCGCTGCGCGACTTACCACCTTTGCTGCGTTAGGTTCTGTGCCGTGTATGACGGCATGAAAATGAGGCTCCCATTGGAGCCTGAAGAAGTTCGCTCTCATGAGCACAAAGCTTTCCTGTAATGGTGAACGCAAGGTTTCCTGTTATAAGCTGATGATTCCCTGCTACTTTTTTTATGGGAACTGCAAACCTTTATTTCAGCCGGCTAAAGGAAGAAATAAAGCAATGTGGAAGCAGGTCTCTTCCCATTTTCAGCAGTTGGAGTTACCTGCCTAATTGTTTTTATTTTCCCGCTTCTCCTGGCTAGCGCACAGAGAGAACCACAGTGCTGTTAAGCATGGGGGCCGTCACTTTCTGTTGAACGAAAGCAGTGTTAGAAAAAAAAAAAAAACTACTGCTATTGCTGAGAAAATAAATGATAACATAGAGGACTTTAACTATGGATTTTAAGTTGTGTTCCACAAGTTATGTTATCTAGGCAGGAATGTGGATGTGAGGAGGTCATGTGTGAGGAAGTGAGCTGATAGGTGCAAACTCTTTGATTTGCAGCCTTTAAAGAGACATGAAAACCAAAAATTTTCTTTCATGATTCAGATAGAGAAAATAATTTTTAAACCAATGACAAGAGGCATAAATTGTGCAGCCCACCAATCAGCAGGTAGCTCCCATGCTCTTGAGCCTACCTAGGTATCCTTTTAAACAAAGGATACCAAGAGATAAAAGCAAATTAGATAATAGACGTCATTTGTAAAGTTGTTTCTAATTGTATGCTGTATATGGATCATGAAAGAAAATGTTTGTTTCATATCCCTTTAACACCAATGTCTGCAGAAGTAAGTCAGGGTAAGGCTGATTTGGGGCTATTTATGTATTGTTTAAACAAAATGTGTATATATATGTATGTGTTTATATTATATTATATATATATATATTTATATATATATATATATATATATATATATATATATATATAGTAGAACCCCCCATTGTATGGTGTTATAAAATGTGTACCAATAATACTATTACCAAATAGACATTCCTTTCAGTGGGGCATCTTTGTCTTGAGCTCTGATGGATGAATTGGCCCTTGGTGGAATGATGGGGGGGGGGGGGGTGAGTGGTGTGCATAATTATTTCTAAAAAGTAGACTAGTGCTATATGTGTTTTTGTGCATTTGTGTTTTGATTATTTATATCAGGTTATAGAGTTTAGAATTAATGGTTCAGGGCACATTTTTGGAATTTTGCCCTGGGCACCAGATTGTCTAGAAACTGCCCTGATGTGGGGCTGTAAATAACTTGTTTACATAATAATAATAATAATAATAATAATAATAATAATAATAATAATAATAATTATGATTATTATTATTATTATTATTATTATTATTATTATTATTTTCAGTGTAAACAGTGATCTAGTAGCATTTGTACATTTATTTATTTATAAAGTGTCTAGAAACTGACCTGATGTTGGGGCTGTAATAACGTTTTCCACATAATTATTATTATTATAATTATAAATATTATTAACAGTGTAACAGTACTAGTAGTAGAATTTGTACATATTTAGAAAGTAAAAATAAAGTTCCATAGAGCAATCAATTTTATGAGGACTTTTCTGTTTGCATTCTATTAGCAAATAACATCACTTCTCCTTGGTATCCTTGTTTGACAATATTACCTGGGCTGGCTCAGGAGCTGCAATGCACTAACTGGGAGCTAGCTGCTCCTTAGTGACTATGCAAGTCAGCTTTACAGGGGTGAAACGCCATAGTAGTCAATCAACATACCTCTAGAAAAGCTTATATAAATGATTCATCTAAAAAAATCTGATTGTTTTTTATGGTAACTTTTGTAGAATAATCAGACCCTATAATTATATGTAACGAACAGTGCAATAATAAATTGCTTTAACATATTATAGTATTTTATTTTTTGCATGTTTATGTCCCTTTAAGGAATAAACAGATTTCAGCAATAAACAATTATATGAAACTTATACTGTAAATAACCAATGCATAATCATAAAACTGGAAGAGAGAATTGCTCTGTAGTGCTTATCAACAGGAGATGTGCCTGTCTCAGAATTGTTTCTGCTTTGGACACAGTGAGCATTTATTTGAATTCATGTGACACTTCTCATGTATTATCTATAATTGCTGTACTAATTAAGGCATCATTACTGCAGTACTGTGATATAAAATGTAATTGTTAGCAAATAAAGAATTGTAACTGTAGACTGTCTTACACAATGTGTATCGCTGAAATCCTTTCTAGACCTGACATTTTGGGCCAGATTATAAGTGATAATATTAAAAGCAATATTTGCGCTCCACTTTGTAATACAGCGCACGTGATGTCGCGTTCGCTTTACACGAAAACACTGCTTACATAGGCTCCAATGGGAGCCTCGTTTTCATGCCGTGAGAAAACTCTTGAAAACCTCTTAAAGGACACAATAAAGCTTTTAAAAAATAGATTAATTTAAATAATATATATATATATATATATATATATATATATATATACTGTATATGTAATTAAAATATAATTTAAAAGAACAAATTTATTTGTAATGCGCATTGATTATTTCGCATTTCTTAAGAGCTATTTACCAATTTGTTTAAAAAACAGAATTATGCTTACCTAATAAATTACTTTCTCCCAACGGTAGTGTCCGGTCCACGGCGTCATCCTTACTTGTGGGATATTCTCTTCCCCAACAGGAAATGGCAAAAGAGTCCCAGCAAAGCTGGTCCACATGATCCCTCCTAGGCTCCGCCCAACCCCAGTCATTCGACCGACGGACAGGAGGAAATATATATAGGAGAAACCATATGATACCGTGGTGGACTGTAGTTAGAGAAAATAATTCATCAGACCCTGATTAAAAAACCAGGGCGGGCCGTGGACCGGACACACGTTGGAGAAAGTAATATTTCTCAGGTAAGCATAAATTCTGTTTTCTCCAACATTGGTGTGTCCGGTCCCATGGCGTCATCCTTATTGTGGGAACCATACCAAAGCTTTAAGGACACGGATGAAGGGAGGGAGCAAATCAGGTCACCTAAATGGAAGGCACCACGGCTTGCAAAACCTTTCTCCCCAAAATTAGCCTCCGAAGAAGCAAAAGTATCAAATTTGTAAAATGGCAAAAAGTGTGCAGTGAAGACCAAGTCGCTGCCTTACATATCTGGTCAACAGAAGCCTCGTTCTTGAAGGCCCATGTGGAAGCCACAGCCCTAGTGGAGTGAGCTGTGATTATTTCAGGAGGCTGCCGTCCGCGAGTCTCATAAGCCAATCAGATAATGCTTTTAAGCCAAAAGGAAAGAGAGGTTAGAAGTCACTTTTTGAACTCTCCTTTTACCAGAATAAACAACAACAAGGAAGATGTTTGTCTGAAAATCTTTAGTAGCCTCTAAATAGAATTTTAGAGCACGGACTACGTACCAAATTGTGTAACAAACGTTCCTTCTTTGAAACTGGATTCGGGACACAAAGAAGGTACAACTATCTCCTGGTTAATATTTTTGTTGGAAACAACTTTCGGAAGAAAAACCAGGCTTAGTACGCAAAAACCACCTTATCTGCATGGAACACCAGATAGGGCGGAGAACACTTGCAGAGCAGATAACTCTGAAACTCTTCTAGCAGATGAAATTGCAACCAAAAACAAAACTTTCCAAGATAATAACTTAATATCTACGGAATGTAAGGGTTCAAACGGAACCCCTTGAAGAACTGAAAGAACTAGATTTAGACTCCAGGAGGAGTCAAAGGTCTGTAAACAGGCTTGGATCCTAACCAGAGCCCTGAAAAAATGCTTTGAACATCTGGCACAGCTGCCAGTCTTTTGTGAAGTAAAACAGATAAAGCAGAGATCTGTCCCTTCAGAGAACTTGCAGATAATCCTTTCTCCAAACCATCTTGTAGAAAAGGATAGAATCTTAGGAATTTTTATCTTGTTCCATGGGAATCCTTTAGATTCACACCAACAGATATATTTTTTCCCATATTTTATGGTAAATTTTTCTAGTTACAGGCTTTCTAGCCTGAATCAGAGTAATCTATTACAGAATCTGAAAACCCACGCTTTGATAAATCAAGTGTTCAATCTCCAAGCCGTCAGTTGGAGGGAAACCAGATTCGGATGTTCGAATGGACCCGTGAACAAGAAGGTCCTGTCTCAAAGGTAGCTTCCATGGTGGAGCCGATGACATATTCACAGGTCTGCATACCAAGTCCTGCGTGGCCCGCAGGAGCTATCAAGATCACCGAGGCCCCTCTCCTGATTGATCCTGGCTACCAGCCTGGGGATGAGAGGAAACGGCGGGAATACATAAACTAGGTTGAAGGTCCAAGGTGCTACTAGTGCATCTACTAGAGTCGCCTTGGGATCCCTGGATCTGGACCCGTAGCAAGGAATCCTTGAAGTTCTGACGAGACGCCATCAGATCCATGTCTGGAATGCCCCATAATTGAGTTATTTGGGCAAAGATTTCCGGATGGAGTTCCCACTCCCCGGATGGAATGTCTGACGACTCAGAAAATCAGCTTCCCAATTTTCCACTCCTGGGATGTGGATCGCAGACAAGTGGCAGGAGTGATCCTCCGCCCATTGAATTATCTTGGTCACTTCTTTCATCGCCCAGGGAACTCCTTGTTCCCCCCTGATGATTGATATATGCAACGGTTCGTCATGTTGTCTGACTGGAACACCTTATGAAATGGCCTTTGCTAGTGAGACCCAAGCTCTGAGAGCATTGAATATCGCTCTCAGTTCCAGAATGTTTATCGGGAGAAGAGACTCTTCCCGAGACCATAGACCCTGAGCTTTCAGGGATTCCCAGACCGCGCCCCAGCCCACTAGGCTGGCGTCGGTCGTGACAATGACCCACTCTGGTCTGCGGAAGCTCATTCCCTGTGACAGATTGTCCAGGGTCAGCCACCAACGGAGTGAATCTCTGGTCTTTTGATCTACTTGAATCATCGGAGACAAGTCTGTATAATCCCCATTCCACTGTCTGAGCATGCACAGTTGTAATGGTCTTAGATGAATTTGTGCAAAAGGAACTATGTCCATTGTTGCAACCATCAATCCTATTACTTCCATGCACTGCGCTATGGAAGGACGAGGAAAAGAATGAAGTACTTGACTAGAGCTTAGAAGTTTTGATTTTCTGACCTCTGTCAGAAAAATCCTCATTTTTTCTTTGTTCACCTTCCATCCGTGAGATCTGAGAAAGGCTAGGACGATGTCCGTATGAGCCTTTGCTTTTGACATGGACGACGCTTGAATCAGGATGTCGTCCAAGTAAGGTACTACTGCAATGCCCCTTGGTCTTAGAACCGCTAGAAGGGACCCTAGTACCTTTGTGAAAATCCTTGGAGCAGTGGCTAATCCGAATGGAAGTGCCACAAACTGGTAATGCTTGTCCAGAAAAGCGAACCTTAGGAACTGATGATGTTCCTTGTGGATAGGAATATGTAGGTACGCATCCTTTAAATCCACGGTAGTCATAAATTGATTTCCTGGATAGTAGGTAGGATCGTTCGGAATAGTTTCCATTTTGAACAATGGTACCCTGAGAAATTTGTCTTAGGATCTTTAGATCCAAAATTTGGTCTGAATGTTCCCTCTTTTTTGGGAACTATGAACAGATTGGAATAAAATCCCCATTCCTTGTTCTCTTATTGGAACTGGATGTATCACTCCCATCTTTAACAGGTCTTCTACACAATGTAAGAATGCCTGTCTCTTTATTTGGTTTGAAGATAATTGAGACCTGTGGAACCTTCCCCTTGGGGGTAGTTCCTTTTGAATTCCAGGAGATAACCCTTGAGAAACTATTTCTAGCGCCCAAGGATCCTGAACATCTCTTGCCCAAGGCCTGAGCAAAGAGAGAAAGTCTGCCCCACCACTAGATCGGTCCCGGATCGGGGGCTATCCCTTCATGCTGTTTTGGTAGCAGTGGTAGGCTTCTTGGCCCTGCTTACCCTTGTTCCCAGCCTTGCATTGGTTTCCTGGCTGGTTTGGGTTGTGAAGTATTACCCTCTTGCTTAGAGGATACAGAATTAGAGACTGGTCCGTCTCTGCTGAAAGGGACGAAATTAGGCTTATTTTTTAGCCCTTAAAAGACCTATCCTGTGGGAGGGCGTGGCCCTTTCCCCCAGTGATGTCTGAAATAATCTCTTTCAAATCAGGTCCAATAATGTTTTTACCTTTGAAAGGAATGTTAAGCAATTTTGTCTTGGAAGACACATCCGCTGACCAAGACTTTAGCCAAAGTGCTCTGCGCGCCACAATAGGCAAACCCTGGAATTTTTCGCCGCTAATCTAGCTAATTGCAAAGCGGCATCTAAAACAAAAGAGTTAGCCAATTTAAGTGCTTGAACTCTGTCCATAACCTCCTCATACGAGATTCTTTACTGAGCGATTTTTCTAGTTCCTCGAACCAGAAACACGCTGCCGTAGTGACAGGAACAATGCATGAAATTGGTTGTAGAAGGTAACCTTGCTGTACAAAAATCTTTTTAAGCAAACCCTCTAATTTTCTTATCCATAGGATCATTTGAAAGCACAACTATCTTCGATAGGAATAGTAGTGCGTTTGTTTAGAGTAGAAACGCCCCCTCGACCTTGGGGACTGTCTGCCACAAGTCCTTTCTGGGGTCGACTATAGGAAATAATTTCTTAAATATAGGGGGGGGAACAAAAGGTATGCCGGGCCCTTTCCCACTCTTTATTTACTATGTCCGCCACCCGCTTGGGTATAGGAAAGCGGTCGGGGGGCACCGGAACCTCTAGGAACTTGTCCATCTTACATAATTTTCTCTGGAATGACCAAATTGTCACAATCATCCAGAGTAGATAACACCTCCTTAAGCAGTGCGCAGAGATGTTCTAATTTAAATTTAAATGTCACAACATCAGGTTCAGCTTGATGAGAAATTTTTTCCTGATCTGAAATTTCTCCATCAGACAAAACCTCCCTCATGGCCCCTTGAGATTGGTGTGAGGGTATGTCAGAACAGTTTATCATCAGCGTCCTCTGCTCTTCAGTGTTTAAAACAGAGCAATCGCGCTTTCTCTGATAAGTCGGCATTTTGGATAAAAGATTTGCTATGGAGTTAACCATTACAGCCGTTAATTGTTGCATGGTAATAAGTATTGGCGCACTAGATGTACTAGGGCCTCCTGTGTGGGCATAACTGGTGTAGACACAGTAGGGGATGATGTAGTATCATGTTTACTCCCCTCATTTGAGGAATCATCTTGGGCAATAATCATTATCTGTGGCATTACTGTCCTTACTTTGTTTGGACACTATGGCACAATTATCACATAAATTTAAATGGGGAGACACATTGGCTTTCATACATATAGAACATAGCTTATCTGATGGTACAGACATGTTAAACAGGCTTAAAACTTGTCCAACAAAGCACAAAAAACGTTTTAAAATAAAACCCGTTACCTGTCACTTAAATTTCAAAATGAAAACACTTTATTACTGAATATGTGAAAAAGTATGAAGAATTGTTCAAAATTTCACCACAGTATCTTAAAGCATTAAAAGTATGCACACCAAATTTCAGAGCTTTAACCCCTTAAATTAACGGAACCGGAGCCGTTTTTACATTTAACCCCTATACAGTCCCAGCTATATGCTTTGCTGAGACCCAACCAAGCCCAGAGGGGAATACAATACCAAATGACGCCTTCTATAAGCTTTTTCAGTGATTCTTAGCTCCTGACACATGCATCCTGCATGCCTTGCTCTCAAAACAATTGAGCATTAATTCGCGCGAAATGAGGCTCTGTCTATAACTAGAAAGGCCCCCATCTGAAAAGGTGTCCAACACAGTGCCTGCCGTTTTTCTAAACGTTCCCCAAGATTATAATACAACACCATTATTAGTTAGAATCTGCATTAATATGCTAGTTAAAAGCAATCGTTTTAGCCCAGAAAAATGTCTACCAGTTTTTTAAGACCCTTTTTGAAGCCCTTTATTCTTTTATGTTTAACTAAGAAAATGGCTTACGGTCACCATGAGGGGAAATGACAGCCTTCCAGCATTACATGGTCTTGTTAGAAATATGGCTAGTCATACCTTAAGCAGAAAAGTCTGCTAAATGTTTCCCCCCAACTGAAGTTACTTCATCTCAACAGTCCTTGTGTGGAAACAGCAATCGATTTTAGTTACTGTTGCTAAAATCATCTTCCTCTTACAAACAGAAATCTTCATCCTTTTCTGTTTCAGAGTAAATAGTACATACCCAAGACTATTTTAAAATAACAAACACTTGATAGAAGAATAAAACTACATTTAAACACCAAAAAACTCTTAACCATCTCCGTGGAGATGTTGCCTGTGCAACGGCAAAGAGAATGACTGGGAGTGGGCGGAGCCTAGGAGGGATCATGTGACCAGCTTTGCTGGGACTCTTTGCCATTTCCTGTTGGGGAAAAGAATATCCCACAAGTAAGGATGACGCCGTGGACCGGACACACCATGTTGGAGAAATAAGCTTTTTCACTCACATCCATTTTGAAACTGGTACTGGATAGACGTTTGCATTTGTCTGTAGTTTCTATAAACAAATGTTGAATATGGCCCGCAGGTAGCAACCTTTGGCTCTCTTCAAAGCTAGATTTATTTGTGTTGTAGTGCAACACACACAGATCTGTGCAAATCCAGGATTTTGTGTGTAGTCTTATTACACAAATAAATCAGGCTCTAAAAACAGATGGATGCCTCTACCCACAGCTATATTAGCTGACCATTCATTGAGCATAGTGACCTTACTAGACATGCATTCAGCATTAGTTTGCATAATGCGTTTCTAGTAAGGCCACTATGCTCATATTACGGGCAGCTAATTTTTTAAATTGTACGCCATGCGTTTTATTTCTTTTTCTATCATCACTTGCTTCAAGAGGATGAGAGTATGCTGCTGAATGCAATGCACAGGTGCACAAAAGGTGAAGACCGTTAGCTACGCCTTGTCTCTACAACAAGCAAGTTTTGTAAGATGATCTACACTGCTAAGAAGGTATATGATGCATGACCGCTTCATGAGCACATGTCTGCACATCGATCTACTCTGCTATGAAGGTGAAAAACGTTATTCTACACCCTGTCTCCTAGCAACAAGCAAGGTGTGTAATATTATCTACGTTGCTAGGAAAGGAAATGATGCATCGACAGCTTCAATGAGCGCATGTCTGCACATTTACAAGCTCAGTAGCTCCGACAAGCCTTTTTGTCTCCCTCATTGGACAGGGTCAGATGAGGCTAAAAAAACAAACAAAAAATACACAGAGTTGTTTTGGATATTCTGTGTAATGGTACTTAGGAGAATAAAGAGGTACATTTTAAGATGCTTATAAGGTTTTTATTAATTTGGGAAGCAACACAAGGACCAATTAGTTTTGGATTTTAGTTTGCTTATAATCGCTTCCCATCGTGTCCCTTTAAGTCCTGTTTATCTTACTCCCTTGTGTTATATACACACACTTACACCACACACATATATACAGGGAGTGCAGAATTATTAGGCAAATGAGTATTTTGGACCCACATCATCCCTCTTTATGCATGTTGTCTTACTCCAAGCTGTATAGGCTCGAAAGCCTACTACCAATTAAGCATATTAGGTGATGTGCATACTCTGTAATGAGAAGGGGTGTGGTCTAATGACCATCAACACCCTATATCAGGTGTGCATAATTATTAGGCAACTTCCTTTCCTTTGGCAAAATGGGTCAAAAGAAGGACTTGACAGGCTCTCGAAAAGTCAAAAATAGTGAGATATCTTGTAGAGAGGATGCCAGCACTCTTAAAATTGCAAAGCTTCTGAAGCGTGATCATCGAACAATCAAGCATTTCATTCAAAATAGTCAACAGGATCGCAAGAAGCGTGTGGAAAAAACCAAGGCGCATAATAACTGCCCATGAACTGAGAAAAGTCAAGCGTGCAGCTGCCAAGATGCCACTTGCCACCAGTTTGGCCTATTTCAGAGCTGCAACATCACTGGAGTGCCCAAAAGCACAAGATGTGCAATACTCAGAGACATGGCCCAAGGTAAGAAAGGCTGAAAGACCACCACCACTGAACAAGAACACAAGCTGAAACGTCAAGACTGGGCCATAGAAATATCTCAAGACTGATTTTTCTAAGGTTTTATGGACCGATGAAATGGAGAGTGAGTCTTTATGGGCCAGATGGATGGGCCCGTGGCTGGATTGGTAATGGGCAGAGAGCTCCAGTCCGACTCAGATGCCTGCAAGGTGGAGGTGGAAGTAAGGTTTGGGCTGGTATCATCAAAGATGAGCTTATGGGGCCTTTTCGGGTTGAGGATGGAGTCAAGCTCAACTCCCAGTCCTACTGCCAGTTTCTGGAAGACACCTTCTTCAAGCTGTGGTACAGGAAGAAGTCTGCATCCTTCAAGAAAAACATGATTATCATGCAGGACAATGCTCCATCACACGCGGTCCAAGTACCTCACAGCGTGGCTGGCAAGAAAGGGTATAACAGAAGAAATCTAATGAATGGCCTCTTGTTCACCTGATCTGAACCCATGAGAACCTGTGGTCCATCATCAAATGTGAGATTTACAAGGAGGGAAAAACAGTACAACTCTCTGAACAGTGTCTGGAGGCTGTGGTTGCTGCTGCACGCAATGTTGATGGTGAAACAGATCAAAACACTGACAGAATCCATGGATGGCAGGCTTTTGAGTTGTCCTTGCAAAGAAAGGTGGCTATATTGGTCACTGATTTGATTTTGTTTTGTTTTTGAATGTCAGAAATGTATATTGTGAATGTTGAGATGTTTATATTGGTTTCACTGGTAAAAATAAATAATTGAAATGGGTATTATTTGTTTTTTGTTAAGTTACCTAATAATTATGCACAGTAATAGTCACCTGCACACACAGATATCCCCCTTAAAATAGCTATAACTAAAAACAAACTAAAAAACTACTTCCAAAAACTATTCAGCTTTGATATTAATAAGTTTTTTGCGTTCATTGAGAACATGGTTGTTGTTCAATAATAAAAATTAATCCTCAAAATACAACTTGCCTAATAATTCATGCCACTCCCTGTATAGATAGATAATAGCCTTTCCAGTCAAATACCTTGCCATATACTGTATCCCTTTTTAACCCCTTATTATAACATTTTATTAATATTTGTAGTAAATATTTTTATCAGATAATGTCTATATGAGTGTATAAATTATTTGACTGTGTTTTTGATGTGTTTGGTGAACATTTTTTTAACCCTTAGCTTACACATTACACCAGGTCTGCGCTCAAGTCCAACTGTTTTCTTTCAATTTGCATTATGCCATGCTAGTTAGCGTGAATCACAATATTGCTTATTAGCGTGCCACTTTCCAATCTAGCCTTTTATAAATTGTTACATTTAGTTTATTAATGTCTCTTTATTAGCTGCAGTTTTATAACAAAGTTCTGGACTATTGATATCTTAATATGTTTAAAGGGACATGATACACATTTTTTTCTATCCTACAGAAAAGAGAATGATTCAATATGTTATATTGTACATTTTTTTAAATGATGTTCCTTCACTGAATAAATCAGTATAGTCAGTGAGTCTCAGGACCACAGATGCACATAACCATGCACTTCCTGTTAGCTTCCACTAAAATTTAATCACTTTTACTTAAAGGGATAGTTAAAGTCAAAATAATTTTCGTAGGCCTTGAAATTTGAAAACTAATTTCCAATGTATTTCTGCTATCATTTTTGTTTGGTTCTTGGTATCCTTTAATAAAGAGTCATTCTAGGTGAGCTCAGGAGCGTGCACGTGTATTTAGCCATCTGGCAGCAATTTATAGCAATGTTAAACATAGATACAACCACTGCTGCCATTAGACTGCTAAAGATTGCTAGAAGCACATGCTCTATCTAAATAATGAAAGTTTAATTTTTACATTTACTCGCCTTTTAATATATTTTTGCACAAAAAAATAGTTTTTATCATGTTTTAAGTTTCTCTCTATTTTTTTGAGTAATATGTTCCTTTAATTTGTTCATGCAGCGGAAGCTTTCTGCTATATTATTAAATTAAGTTGAACTCTTAAATTAACATCGTGTTTCTGAGACACTTGTTATTCTGTGCAAGTCCCTTTTGAATAGATTGTCTGTTGAATATTTTACACCATAGAGCAGCCTTCTTTTGATGGGCTCTGTGTTACTTCTATTTGAGATAGAGATGGAAAAAGAAAAATACAAAGTTCTCTGCACATTGCTTATGAGTGCATCTTTCTAGTGATCTGTATATATTTCCTGTGGAGATTGTCCTTAAGCTGTGCTGGGAGCACACATCTAACAATTCTGTCAAATCACATACTTATCTAAAAAAATCAACCATTTGGAATAGCAATAAGGAAATTGAAAGATGTAGCTGCAGTTTTCACTACTAATACACAAATATATCCCAAATATATGTATGACATCAAAATGTTGACAATATTGACTTATATTCAACCTTTTGTTTTGCTGTGAAAATCTATGGCCCCAACAAAAAAATTAACTGAATTCAAAAGTATCAAGCGTATTTGCTTCCGCAAATTACTCCTGAATCTACTATCCTTTAGCTTGAGATCATGACCCCTTGTTCTTGAATTTTTCGTTTTATGTAAAATACTCACAGCCTCAGTTTTACTAAGCCCTTCAATATATTTGAAAGTTACTATCATATCACCTCTACCCCTTCTCTTTTCTAAGCTATACATATTTAGGTCATTGAGCCTCTCCTGGTACGTTTTATTTTTTAGACCATGTACCATTTTGGTAGGCCTCCTTTTCACATGAATAAAAACCCTGCAATGTGGAATGAGGAAAAAATATCGATATTAATTGAACTGCCAATCTCGTTAAACACATGAAAATAAGCCCATAAAAAACCTGTTTTTCAGATAATACACAACACATAACTTAATATTGATGATGACTACCCAATAAGTTTGATTTGTAGTTTTTTCTTTCTTTTTCATTTACAAATTAGTATTCATTCATGACATGTGCGCATTGAATTTTATATAATTTTGATTCGTTTTAAAATTAACGATTTTTATTTTACAAATACTTCATTATAATCGTTTTAAAACAGAATTTAGATTATTGTATTTCATTTGTGTACAGATTTTATAGGTTGAAAGGGTGAATTCACATTTATTTTTTAGCTTTTTATTAAACAATTGGGATTAATTCATATAAAAACCAAGCATTCACAAGATTTCAAAATTTGCAAAAAAGCTATGCAAACAGCTATAGAAATACAGCTTGAAAAGGCAAAAATGTGTTTTTAACAAGTGCAATGTGTAATGTTTGAAAATTAAAAAAATCCTTTGACAAACTGCCAAGGAAGGGTCAAATTGACCAAAATTGTCTGTATTGCAAGGTATAGAATAATAAGTAAGGGAAGCCATATTCCTGCTTTAAAACAGGACACGTATTTTTCATATGTGTCTGTTTTAAAGCAGCAATATGGCCACCCTAATAATAAGGTTATCATGAGGCTTCATGTGTCTCAGAATGGAATATAACATCAATTTATGTAAGAACTTACCTGATAAATTAATTTCTTTCATATTGGCAAGAGTCCATGAGCTAGTGATGTATGGGATATACAATCCTACAGGAGGCTGGGCAAAAGTTTCCCAAACCTCAAAAAATGCCTATAAATACACCCACTCACACACCCACAATTCAGTTTAACGAATAGCAAGTAGTGGGGTGATAAAGAAAGGAATAAAAGCATCAACAAAGGAATTTGGAAATAAATGTGCTTTATAAAAAAAAAAAATCATAACCACCATAAAAAGGGTGGGCTTCATGGACTCTTGCCAATATGAAAGAAATGAATTTATCAGGTAAGTTTTACATAAATTATGTTTTCTTTCATGTAATTGGCAAGAGTCCATGAGCTAGTGACGTATGGGATAGCAATACCCAAGATGTGGAACTCCACGCAAGAGTCACTAGAGAGAGAGGGATAAAAAATAAAACAGCCCATTTTTTTGCTGAAAAAAAATTAATCCACAACCCAAAATATAAGTTTTTTTCTCTAAATGAAAAGAAAAACTTTAAAACATAAGCAGAAGAATCAAACTGAAACAGCTGCCTGAAGAACTTCTTCCAAAAAACTGCTTCTGAAGAAGCAAATACATCAAAACGGTAGAATTTATTAAATGTATGCAAGAAGACCAAGTTGCTGCTTTACAAATCTGATCAACTGAAGCTTTATTCTTAAAAGCCCACAAAGTGGAGACTGATCTAGTAGAATAAGCTGTAATTATCTGAGGCGGGGCTTGACCCGACTCCAAATAAGCTTGATCAATCAAAAGCTTTAACCACGAAGCCAAGGAAACAGCAGAAGGCCTTCCTGAACTTTCCTAGAACCAGGAAATATAACAAATAGACTAGACGTCTCTCCTGAAATCTTTTGTCTGCTTCAACATAATATTTCAAAGCTCTTACCACATCCAAAGAATGTAAGGATCTCTCCAAAGAATTCTTAGATTAGGACACAAGGAAGGGACAACAATTTCTCTATTAATGTTGTTAGAATTCACAACCTTAGGTAAGAATTTAAATGAAGTCCGCAAACCGCCTTTATCCTGATGAAAAATCAAAAAGGAGATTCACAAGAGAGAGCGGATTATTTCAAGAAAGTCTTCTAGCAGAAGAGATGGCCCAAAAGGAACAAACACTTTCCAAGAAAGTAGTTAATGTCCAAAGAATGCATAGGCTCAAACGGAGGAGCCTGTAAAGCCTTCAAAACTAAATTAAGACTCCAAGGAGGAGAGATTGATCTAATGATAGGCTTGATACGAACCAAAGCCTGCACAAAACAATGACTATCAGGAAGTTTAGCAATTTTTCTGTGAAATAAACAGAAAGAGCAGAGATTTGTCCTTTCAAGGAACTTGCAGACAAACTTTAATCCAAACCATCCTGAAGAAAACTGTAAACTTTCTAGTAATTGTAAAAGAATGCCAAGAGAATTTATGAGAAGAAACACCATGAAATGTAAGTCTTCCAAACTCAATAATAAATCTTTCTAGAAAACAGATTCATGAGCCTGCAACATAGTATTAATCACTGAGTCAGAGAAACCTCTATGACTAAGCACTTAGCGTTCAATTTCCATACTTTCAAATTTAATGATTTGAGATCCTGATGGAAAAAAACGGACCTTGAGATAGATAGGTCTGGCCCTTAGTGGAAGTTGCCAAGGTTGGCAACTGGACAATCGAAACAAGATCTGCATACCAAAACTGTGAGGCCATGCTGGAGCTACCAGCAGCACAAACAATTGCTCCATGATGATTTTGGAGTTCACTCTTGGAAGAAGAACTAGAGGCGGGGAAATATAAGCAGGTTGATAACACCAAGGAAGTGTCAATGCATCCACTGCTTCTGCCTGAGGATCCCTGGACCTGGACAGGTACCTGGAAGTTTTTTGTTTAGATAAGATGCCATCAGATCTATTTCTGGAAGCCCCCACATCTGAACAATTTGAGAAAACAATCTGGGTGGAAAGACCATCTCTCCCGGCGTCAACTAAGATGCGGAAATGACGAATTTGCATCAACGAATGTAACTGCGCCGCCCCAAAACAATCTTGCGCCAAGAATTACGCAATAACTTTAGCATTTTGCACTCTCGCGAGCCTAATTCTGCCCATCGAATTTGAAAATGACAGTCAATTGAAAATTTTTCAATAAAAATGCATTTCCCAGATATGAAAAACTGACAGTCTGCAAAGGAAATATACTGAAACCTGAATCATGGCAAACTATAAGTACAATACATATATTTAAAACTATATATAAATACATAAAGTGCCAAAACCATCGCTGAGAGTGTCTTAAGTAATAAATACATACTTACCTGAAGACACCCTACACATATAGCAGATAGCCAAAACCGTACCTGAACCGGTTATCAGTAGAGGTAATGGAATTGAGAGTATATCATCGATCTGAAAAGGGAGGTAGGTGAGGATCTCTACGACCAATAACAGAGAACCTAGAATAGATCCCCATGAGGAAAACCATTGCATTCAATAGGCGATACTCCCTTCACATCCCTCTGACGTTCACTGTACTCTGAGAGAAAACGGGCTTCAAAAAAGCTGAGAAAGCGCATATCAACGTAGAAATCTTAGCACAAACTTACTCACCACCTCCATGGGAGGCCAAAGTTTGTAAAAACTGAATTGTGGGTGTGGTGAGGGGTTTATTTTATAGGCATTTGAGGTTTTTGGAAACTTTGCCCCTCCTGGTAGGATTTGTTATATCCCATACGTCACTAGCTCATGGACTCTCTGCCAATTACATGAAATAAATAATTTTTAAAAATATTAAAAACAAAGCAATGCATTTTGCAAAGGGAATTCTGATTGATTGGATTGGGACCCACTTGTCCATTTTTTTAAATTTATTTATTTATTTGCCGTTTTTACAAATTGTATTTCAATCAATGCAAACAGGACCAGGCTCTATGATGGGAAAAGGTAGGCCATGGACCCATATGGCATATTACTATGATATTGGAGCTCATCATCTGGGTGTAGTAAGACCTTGTATGACATTTCAAGCTGCAGAAATATAAAGCTTTGAAGCTGCTGAATATTTTTTATTTTCAACAGTAGTTGCTGTAAAAATTGGGAGACTGCATTTCATTCTTGGACCCATAAGCTGTCATAATGTCAGTTCACAAACACCAGCGTGAAAAAAGTTTGTTAGTTTTCTTAGCAACATCAATTCATGAGTTGCACATTTGTGAATAAACTTTGAAGGATCTTATTCTATTTCTGAAAATGTTTAATCATTAAAAATATGATTTGTTTACTAATTTGATACATGATTGTGTTAGTTAAAATGTGGTATGAGAAGGCACAAGATTTTAAACAAAAAAGGCTTTTAAAGAGCCACAATATAAAGGAAAAAAATAGCTTTCAGGATGTAAAAGGTCTTAAAATAATAAAATAAAAGTATAAAATTATAAATCAGGCAAAAAAGTATTGCAAATATGATTTTTTTTGCTGGTGGGTTAAAAATACTATTTGTGATGGTCTCAATACAAGGTATATTATAAGAAATTACAATGCTAAGTCACTTGAAAATCAACATGAAGACTTTGGTCCCTCTTCATTAATGGTACTTATGATACTCTAAAGAACACCACTTTATGGAGACGATTTCACAGCCCTACATCACTTACGGAACATGAAGCATTCTGTTTGAAAGAGGGGAGTATAGGTCCAATATCACTGTAAGATTCAGATGTTAACATAAATTGAGCAGTTAATCTGATTTGCATGAGAGGTCTCTAAAAAAACAATCAATTATGCCCTCTCTCATTGTGCTAAAGACTAAAGTGACTTCTCATGTGATAGGAGAGAACTTCCTCTTTCAAGTGAAGAGTCACTTGTCCCTATTTTGAATACAGGGTCACATGCCCCATCTTATTTGCTGGTTTTCACAAAAGAAATGCTAGGCACCAGTTTAATAAGTGGAGATTAACTTTTAGAGCCCCTTTCACCCAACATAAAAATAGAGGCAAGAGACCAATTTTCAGAAAAAGAAATTCCCCCTCTTTCCAATGAGGGGTTTCATAATCTGTTAGTAGGTACCTGTTCATAAACATGTGAATTATCTACTTAATGTATTTATTGTAGAAGGCCTTGGCACAAAGGCGCCCTATTTACCTTCAGCCAAGCATACAACACATACACAATAATTACTAATATGAATGAAGGGATTACCCTCTTTCAAACAAAGAAGTCTTATGGCCCTCTAAGTAGCATTTAATATCTATTTACTATCCATACAAATTGGGATCACATCTCTACTAAGTAACCTTTAAGGTGCTATGGACTGAAAACGGGATGCTAGCAACCCCATACATGCACTAAAACCAGACACTATCCCACTATTTTGAATAATTTATCTTTAATATTTATGAAAAGGGGTGACAGTTTTGTATATTGAGATAGTTATAAAATTAAATTGTGCATCTTTGCCACATTTTATTTTTTTACTTTTTTTGTAACTTTCAGTAAATATGCATTATATATGTTTTACATGTAACTGTATATTTCCCCTAAATGATTGGTGAGTTTCCACTCCCATGGCTGCTAGTAACATTTACGTAAAAATAATCTTAAAAATCCGAGATGCCAGTAAGACACACAATATAAGTTCTTTTGCTCCAGAAATACACATTAGATCAGTGTTTTTAACCTTAGCTCCCTTTATCTTATACAGATCTTATACAGATCAGTGAGTTGACCTCACACCTGCCATGTAATAAATTAAAATGAGTAATTTTACAATCACAGACTAGTAATTATACAAATCAGTGATTTTACCCTCCCTACCTTTTATAATACATACCTATGAATGACTTCCCCCCTTGCTGCCAGTATTATGTACAGATCAGTAATATTGCCCTCACCAGCTTGCAATAGCACATATGTATTAATCTATCGATATAATATATACCAATGTGATCATTCCATTTCTCCTGATAAAAACAACAATATTAATTTTATAAAATATCTAGGTGATTTATAAATAAATGGAAATAGTAAGCAGTGAATTGTGCAACTGCTACTGTATAATTGCTCACAGCTCCTCATTCTTCCACATATTTTGTTTAAAATTTGAATAGAATTATTATAGTGGAAGTTGTGTGCAGCACCTGTCACAGTATATCCAATTCATTAAGAAAAAATGCAGACATGGGATCTCTAAATGTCTGTGTATTTTAAGAGCATAAATGTCATATCATTTTAACAAATTAATATGGCATCTTCAGTGAACAGAAGTTCAATAAATGTTCTTTTACACACATATACTCAGTGTAAACCCCTTAACTACAAAACAATGCAGAGACTCTAACAACTTAAAGGGACAGTCTACTCAAAATTAAACGTTCATGATTCAGATAGGGCATGCAATTTTAAAGAACTTTACAATTTACTTTTATTCATAAAATTTGCTTTGTCCCTCTTGGTTTTCTTTATTGAGTGCTAAACTTAGGTAGGTTCATATGCTAATTTCTAAGCCCTTTAAGGCTGTCTCTTATCTCAGTGCATTATGACAGTTTTTCACAGTTAGACAGTGCTAGTTCCCATTTGACAGATAGGTAATATTGTGCTCACTCTTGTGGAGTTATTTATGATTCAGCACTGACTGGCTAAATTGTAAGTCTGTCAAAGGAACTTAAATAAGGGGACAGTCTGCAGAGGCTTAGATACAAGGTTATCAAATTGAATCAAAAGTATATTACTATAACCGTGTTTGGTTATGCAAAACTGGGAAGCAGGTAATTAAGGTATTATCTATGTTTTTAAACCATAAAAATTCTTTAGTAGACTGTCCCTTTGATTGCTTTAAAGGAACAGTCTTTTATAGAATTATTATTGTTGGTCTATAGCAAGGGTGGTGATGCTTTTGTCTGGACACATATATTCTAAAAAAATATCTTCAGACAGTGGTGCTAGCAGAGGGCAGAATGGTAATATCCCAGGGGAAGAGACTGCATGCCAACAATGCTGCATGTGCCAACAATAAGTTTTGTGCCCCCCACTTTTAAACAGGGAAGCCATATGTCATCACCTTGGTCTGTATTAATGTTTAGGCCTGTGTAATTCTAATGTCACAGTTACCCAACTTGCAATAGTCTCTGGATTGACAGAACCAAATGCGAATAAAAAAGGTGCAGATTGGAAATTCTATAACACATTAGAGGCATTTACTTAATTGACTTTTATCTCCCTTTACATTTTGCTCAATGTTTGAATGTTATAATTTTTAATTGTTTTTCAGCCGCCCTTTTTGTTATTAAAGTAATGTATTAAGTGTCTGCTATCAACATCTGCTACTGAGCAATAACATACATCCCTAAGAGCAAATAAACCTTCATCTTGGTTGTTAATTACAGTGTCTGATACTGTATCTCCCCACAGTATGATTCCACTCCCTGGGGCTAGATGTGGAGAGGTAATTACCGCAACCGCTCACACCCTAACTCTCCGCTCAACTTCTGCTCTTTGTGCGCGGTCAGGTAGAATGCGTAAAGTTGGAAGTAAATATTTTTTGCTCATGCACTAACTCGACATGCACAAGAGCAGAAGTTACAATACCTTGTTAACATACTCTCTTATAGACTTCAATGGAGAGAGAAAGTTTTAAAAACCTAACCACCCCATACTCAAGCGCTAATCCTAATCACCATAAACCCCTACTCTTATAACCCCTAACCCGCTGACATAGCCCACTGCAAAGTCCTCACTACCTATTGACCTCTAAACCACCAGAACCCCAACCGCAAAGTAACCCACTACACTATTACCACACAAAGTAACCTAATACACTAATTTACCCCTCCTCCACCACAAACCCCACTGCTAAATAACCAACTACACTATTAACCTCTAAACTACCACAACCCCCACGCAAAGTAACCCCACTACACTATTTACCCCTAAACCGCCACAAACCCCACCGTAAACTATCCCTCTACACCAGGGGTCAGCAACCTTGGCACCCCAGATGTTTCGGAACTACATTTCCCATGATACTCAGCCATCCCTAAAGTGTGTCCGAGCATCATGGGAAATGTAGTTCCAAAACATCTGGGTGCCAAGGTAGCTGACCCCTGCTCTACACTATTAACCCCCTAAACCGCCACAACCTCCAACCCAAAGTACCCCACTACACTATTAACTCCTAAACCACCACAAACCCCACCACAAAATACCCACCTAATATCTAAAACCCCTGCCAAACAAATATTCTTACCTGTAAGAAAAAAAAAGCTAACAGTACCTTTAAAAATAAAAAACCTAATCTTACCTTAAAAATTAAAAACCTAACCTTATTTGAAAAAAAAAAAAAAAACTTACCCTTGAAAAAAAAACTTTAATTTTTCAAATATGGCATGTAATTTTAAACAACTTTCCAATTTACTTTTATCAACAATTTTGCTTTGTTCTCTTGGTATTCTAGTTGAAAGCAAACCTAGGAAGGCACATATGATAATTTCTAAGCCCTTGAAGGCCGCCTCTATTTTATTTACTTTTCACAGCAGGGGAGGAGCTAGCTCATGTAGGCCATATAGATAACATTGTGATCACGCACGTGGACTAGTGGCAGACACTGCACTAATTGGCTAAAATGCAAGTCAATAGATAATAACTAAAAGTCATGTGATTAGGGGCGGTCAGAAGATGCTTAGATACAAGTTAGTCACAGAAATAAAAAGGGTATTAATATAACTGTGTTGGTTTTGCAAAACTGGGGAATGGGTAATAACGGGATTATCTATCTTTTTAAACAACAAAAATTCTGGTGTTGACTGTCCCTTTAATAAAACAAAACCTATATTAAAAAAAAAAAAAAAAATATATTAACACTAAACTGCATCAATATCCCTAAAAAGGGCCTTTTGTTATGCATTGCCCTAAAGTGATTTAGCTCCTTTTCAATAAAATAAAAAACAAATACCAATCTACAAGTAACCCCCCCACCTCCACAAAATGTGCTCTAAAAGTGATTACGTTTGAGCAATCGCATTTACTTTCAACTTGTAATAAGAAGTGAACATTGCTGCACAAACACTGTCTATGGAAAATATGGGGAGCATAAATTACTGCGAGTTTGAGCAAACAAATCTGTGGTTATTTAAACAGCGTGCAACTCTGTAATATGGATTTGAGCATAAAGAACAACGAAATCTCACAATCGCGTTTACGCTCCTCTCTCCAGTAGTAATCTGGCATTCACTGATTTAGGAAATTTTAATGTGTACATTGTTTTGTGTTTTATTAATACGTAAAAAGACACTACACTGCAATTTCTCCCTTTAAAAGGTTACACTAAAGTAATAATTAAACTTTCATGATTTAGATAGAGCACGCAGTTTTATGAGACATTTCAATTTATTTCCATTATCAAATTGATCACAGTTGTTTTTTAGATGCATACTTTCTGAGTCACCAGCTACTACTGAGCATGTGCAAAAGACTGACAGTGTATACATTTATATGAGGTTGTGACTGGCTGATGGCTGGCACATGGTATAAGGGTTGGCAGTAGCAGACCTACTCAACAGAGGGCTCTGGTGCAAAATGTTTTGGGGTCCCCCAAATATTTCTCTGCAATATAAGCAATAATATTGATAGAAAGATAGATAGACCTGCAACCTGCACTTGAAGGGACATGAAACCCCAATTTTTTCTTTCATGATTTAGAAAGAGCATGCAATTTTAAACAACTTTCTAATTTACTTATATTATCTAATTTGCTTCATTCTTTTGATATACTTTTCTGAAAAGCATATCTAGATAGGCTCAGTAGTTGCTGATTGGTTGCTGCACATAGATGCCTTGTGTGATTGTTTCACCCCATGTGCATTGCAATTTCTTCAACAAAGGATATCTAAAGAATGAAGCATATTAGATAATAGAAAGTATATTGAAATGTTGTTTAAAATTGTATTCTCTACTTGAATCATGAAAGAACATTTTTGGGTTCAGTGTCCCTTTAAGGTAAATCAATAGTGCTTACATGTTAGCTTGGTATTACAAGTTGAAAGTAAATATTTAGTGCCACGATTGCAAGACGCCCTGACATTCTGGTGGTCGGATATCAGGATTGCACTAACTCCTTTTCTCCATAAACGTCTATGGGGCTCGCTAAAAAAGCCTTTTGTTTTTATCGCTCATTTGCTAACCGAAAGTGCACTAGACCAACTGCGGTAAAGCTGAAGGTGCATTAGGAATACTTCACTTTTTATTAGTAGATATATATATATTAATTAATATATACAGTATATCTATACCCTATATATCTAGATGAATATATACAGACATATATTGTAAATACAGATATATATATAGAAACATCTGCTTAGCGCAGCTGGCAACCTAGGGTGTACTGTTTGCTTCTCTGACCCTGTGTAGTGCACTGTTGAGCATTTTTTGTATCTTTTTATGTCAGACGTGACCCTAAAAGTCTTAATGGAAGTTGTTAAAAGGTCACCTCTGGCTTCCATTCAGTGATTGGTTATTCCATATGAAAACTGAAGCAATCCTGTCCTAAAGGGTGGAAGTTTTAACAGTTTCAGCAAATAAATTATATAATAAAACTGTATTATTAAAGGGACATAAAACGCAAATGTTTCTTTCATGATTCAGATAGCGCATGCAATTTAAACAACTTTCTAATTTACTTCTATTGTCAAATTTTCTTCATTCTCTTGTTATTCTTTATTGAAAAGCAGGAAGGTAAATTCAGGAGTGCGCACGTGATTGGAGCACTATATGGCAGCAGTTTTGATACAATGTTATTCATTAGCAATCGTACTAGATGGCAGCACTATTTCCTGTCATGTAGTTCTCCAGACATGTGCTACCGATCTAGATATTTCTTCAACAAAGAATAACAAGAGAACAAAAC
Organism: Bombina bombina; assembly: GCF_027579735.1. Taxonomy (NCBI): domain Eukaryota; kingdom Metazoa; phylum Chordata; class Amphibia; order Anura; family Bombinatoridae; genus Bombina; species Bombina bombina. Next base: position 83,405,116 of record NC_069504.1, on the reverse strand, counting down.
TAATTTGATAATATAATTAGTACGTGTTTAAGAAATGTATTCTCTGTCTGAATCATGAAAGAAAATGTTGGGTTTCATGTCCCTTTAATAATAAAAATGTAGAACAAGAAGTGTCACGAGACCTCTCGGACTTGAACCCAGGACTGATCGTGGACATTCCGGGAGTGTGATTGGAACCTACAGTAATGCCAGACATGCAGAATTCAAAAAGATTCTATTGCCCTTGTGAGGTATCTGATCGTATATTGCAACACCAAATCAGATTTCCTGCACAGCTATTGGCTGCAAAACGTCACCTCTCAGCCAAATAGCGTTCTGCCGTGGGCTGCCTTAGCAGCTCAGTGTGGCGAACACTGCAAATAAATAAAGGAGCTTTCAGCATGAAGTATTTTAATATATACAGGTAGCCCTCAGTTATGCCGGGGTTAGGTTCCAGAAGGAATGGGTGTAAATTGAAACTGTTGTAAATTGAAACCCAGTTTATAATGTAAGTCAATGGGAAGTGAGGGAGTTAGGTTCCAGGCCCCCTCTCAAAATTGGCATAAGTAACACCTAATACATTATTTTTAAAGCTTTTGAAATGAAGACTTCAAATGCTAAACAGCATTATAAACTAATAAAATAATCACACAACACAGACTTCACTTGCATTTTTCTGCAAACAGTTCTTTCTATGCATTCCAATCTGGACTGATTTATAGACAGGAAGATCTTGTTCCTTTGCAAGCTGCTCGATAGCTTAGGTCTGGTTAAGCTGATTAATTTCAGCTTGTTTGGCTTGTATAACTTTGCTGCAACACAAAGCAGACAGCTCCACCTACTGGTTATTTTAATTCAATGCACTGCTTCTCAATGCTTTTCAATAGCAGTCACATGACTGGAAAAAAAAAGGTTGTTATTCTGAAACGGTGCAAATTGAACCGTTGTAAACTGAGGGCCACCTGTACTTTATTTGTTCTAATGGTAAATCCTAGCATTTCACAAATGGTAGATTTAACATTCACTTTAATTTGTTTGTTTTGTAACATTTTGAAGGTAGATACAGGTTCCTTAATTATAATAGAGGGGCTCTCAGAACCTTATGTATAGGTAAAGAAAAAAAACTTTTAAAACTGCAAAATTTCAATGTTAGGGCTAATGTTTGTCCCTATAAAATATTAGTTTTTATTATTATTTTTGTATTATTATAAGTATAGTTATTATCATTTCTTTGTAAAGCACTACAGAATTCTGTAAAGATGAATTTTGTTTAATATAGGTTATCAAGCACCTATCCGCAAAACAAAATCATACAGTTCAGGTCATGAATAGCAAGGATCTGAAAAATAAACTACATTCCCCATATAACCCTTTGTCTGCCAAGATATGCTTCATCCAGGAACAAAATATATTTAAAAAAAGCAAAGAGACACTACCCCGGTACACTTTTATTTTTATTCATTTTTTATTTTTTTTATTTTATCCATTTAAACATTTACAGTGTCGTTACCATGGTACCTGAATCTTCTCAAAATTCAAGCAGCATAAGAAAAGCATTGAACGTGCTTATATTTCGAGTTATTGAGCAGTATTTATCCCGTAGGGGGAGATTTTATGATACAGAACGCAGTCTTTCTGCATTTTATACCACATAACTTACTACTGACAGTTCTGTATGATTTTAGAAATTGGGCAACAAAATGAAATATGCTAAAATGTAAATAAATCCTCAAAAATGCATCACATTTAGTTTATTTATGTAGCATTAAATATTAAATGGTAGGGTATATGAGCTAGATGGAATAGATTTGTGGACAAGTGTGGAGAAAATGAATCTTCCTCGGGTAAAATGGGCAGACTTGATTGTGCAGCTATACAGAAATTCGGAAATTTGTATGGATTTGGATTTATTTTACAGGTAAGTATTTAGCTTTAAATAGGAATTATTTATTTAATAAGAGTTAATTTATTTCGTTAGATAAAAATTATATTTAACTTAGGGGGGTGTTAGTGTTAGGGTTAGACTTAGCTTTAGGGGTTAATACATTTATTAGAATAGCGGTGAGCTCGGTCGGCAGATTAGGGGTTAATAATTGAAGGTAGGTGTCGGCGATGTTAGGGAGGGCAGATTAGGGGTTAATACTATTTATGATAGGGTTAGTGAGGCGGATTAGGGGTTAATAACTTTATTATAGTAGCGCTCAGGTCCGCTCGGCAGATTAGGGGTTAATAAGTGTAGGTAGGTGTCGGCGACGTTTGTGGGGGGCAGATTAGGGGTTAATAAATATAACATAGGGGTCGGCGATGTTAGGGGTAGCAGATTAGGGGTACATAGGGATAACGTAGGTGGCGGCGATTTGCGGTCGGAAGATTAGGGGTTAATTATTTTAAGTAGCTTGCGGCGACGTTGTGGGGGGCAAGTTAGGGGTTAATAGATATAATACAGGGGTCGGCGGTGTTAGGGGCAGCAGATTAGGGGTACATAAGTATAACGTAGGTGGCGGTCGGCAGATTAGGGGTTAAAAATTTTAATCGAGTGGCGGCGATGTGGGGGGACCTCGGTTTAGGGGTACATAGGTAGTTTATGGGTGTTAGTGTACTTTAGGGTACAGTAGTTAAGAGCTTTATAAACCGGCGTTAGCCAGAAAGCTCTTAACTCCTGCTATTTTCAGGCGGCTGGAATCTTGTCGTTAGAGCTCTAACGCTCACTGCAGAAACGACTCTAAATACCGGCGTTAGGAAGATCCCATTGAAAAGATAGGCTACGCAAATGGCGTAGGGGGATCTGCGGTATGGAAAAGTCGCGGCTGTAAAGTGAGCGTTAGACCCTTTAATCACTGACTCCAAATACCAGCGGGCGCCCAAAACCAGCGTTAGGAGCCTCTAACGCTGGTTTTGACGGCTACCGCCGAACTCTAAATCTAGGCCTTAGAATGCTGAAGAAATTATTTGCTTTTAGCTCTTTTGAGTATATGTGTAGAAGCTAGGCGTATAACTTACCTGAGAGAAATATGACTATATACTTTTACTTAGTTAAAGGGATATGAAACCCAAAACTTTTCTTTAATGGACAGTCTGCTTGAAAATGTTTATTTTTTAAAAAGAAATATAATCCCTTTATTACCCATTCCCTAGTTTTGCATAACCAACACAGTTATATTAGTACACTTTTTACCTCTGTGATTACATTGTATTTAAGCCTCTGCAGACTCCCCCCTTATTTAAATTATTTCTACAGACTTGCATTTTAGACAATCAGTTCTGGTTCATGGATAACTCCATGGGAGTGAGCACAATTGTATTTATGTGGCACACAAGAACTAGCAGTGTCTGGCTGTGAACAGCTAATAAAATGCACTTAGATAAGAGGTGGCCCTATAGTGGCTTAGAAACAAACAGATATTTAATGTTTTATAGGTTATAAAGTATATTAATATAACAATGTTGGTTGTGCACAGCTGGGGAATGGGTATTAAAGGTGTTATCTGTCTTTTTAAACAATAAAAATATCATGTAGACTGTCCCTTTATTGACTCAGATCGTGTGATTTTAAACTACTTTCCAATTTACTTCTATTCTCAAATTTGTTTAATTATATTGGCATCCTTTTTTTGTAGAAGTAGCAATCCACGACTGGGAGCTAGATGTATAAATCTGGTGAACCAATAAAAAGAAGCATGTATTTGCAGCCACCAATCACCAGCTAGCTCCCAGTAATATGACGAATGAATAAATAACTTATTTATCTCCCTGGCAGGGATAGGCACAGACAAAGGCTGTGGCAGACATTTAGTACCTATCAAATGTACCTTAGTGAAGGACACCAAGGTACATTTGAAATTAAAAACATTATTTTATAGTGCTTGGTGTTATTATACTGAGGGAAATACCACTGACCCTATAACCAGCCCTCCTTTGGCTATACCCATGTGTCAGTGTCAATACTATGTCATTATATAGTGCTTGGTGTTATTATACTGATGCAGATACCACTGATCCTATAACCAGCCCTCCTCTTGCTATACCCATGTGCCAGTGTCACTACTGTGTCATTATATAGTGCTGGGTATTATTATACTGATGCAGTCTCTTGACAAGCCACTAACTTTATTCACACTACATATTTTTTTTCTTCCTATTATTTTATCAGAAAGAAAAGATATACTAAGGTTGTGGCGGACACTGCAAGGGCTAGTCACGGACACCAGTGTCCGTGTATGGACACCTTGCCTATCCTTGCTCCCTGGGATAGTCAATCTCCAAACTCGGCTATACTGTCCTCTAAAAAACAAACCTTCCCACTACAATTTGTTTTATATAAAACAGTGAACTAAAAATAATGAGGTAGGGCAATTTTTTTACAGGTTTGGGTTCACATTAATCTTATTGATAAATTAATTACAATGTTGCCAAAATATGCCTAAAACAATCATATACTTTAATCCAACTTTAAAAATATTGAAACATACATATGATATCAGTGTCTCAAAAAAACATGTCTGAATACAAAAGTAAACAGAGAAATGAAGGGCTGCCTCTAGTGTTGTTGTGTATTGTAGTGTGGGCTGTATATTGGCAAGCTATGCTATGCTTATGTTACCAACCTAATACTACTAGACTGGTAGCATAAGCATAGCATACAAAACACAGCACAGCACAGCACTAGAGGCAGCGCTTCCTTTCTCACTTTATTTCACAACAGTTACTTGTTAAATGTGAATAGCAACAGTTCAGGTCTGTCCTGGCTGATGGGTGGGGGGGGGCGACGTTAAAACCCCCCATTCTGCCTGCTGCCTCATTTAACTGAGGGGGGTATTTATGCATTATCTGTCCCCCCACATGATCCTGCCCGCCCAATTCCAATTTCCTATGCCCATGCAAGAGAACAAAGTACATTTGATAATAGATATAAAGTGAAAAGTCTTTTAAAATTGCATGCTATGGGGACGATATACCAAGTCCCGTATCTTCCCCAATGTCTCTGTTTCCGTGCGAGCCTTCAGGCTCGCCGGAAACAGGAGTTAAGAAGCAGCGGTCTGAAGACTGCTGCTGCTTAACTCATCCGCTAACTCTGAGGCAGCGGACAGCAATCTGCCGATCGCATACGATCAGGTTGATTGACACCCCCTGCTAGTGGGCGATTGGCCGCGAATCTGCAGGGGGCGGCATTGCACAAGCATTTCTAGTGAAATGGTTGTGCAATCATAAATGCTGACAGCGTATACTGTCAGCATTTATTGATGTCTGGCAGACATGATTGCTACAGCCGATCATGTCTACCAGACACATGATAAATCAATGTGCGGGCGGACATTTTACGAAGTAGAGTATCATGTCCACTGCACATCAATAAATGCCAACAGCATACATATTCGATCAGGTTAATTACTGTCCGTTGCCTCAGAGCAGCTTCATAACTTCTGTTTCTTGATAATTATGTCCCTATTTATTTAGTTTTGCCATTCTTAGACTATCAATTAATAAAAATGAAACAACTTTACAGTATAAGCTCAATATTTATTGAGGTAAAAAAATTAGGCTTGGCACATACTTCCAGAGAGGTTGTAACTAAGATTCTGTAATTAAAGGGACATTGTATTAAAAAAAATGCATGTGCTAATTTGTCATATTATCACTAGTGACCTTGAAATGTAGGGGTTAAAGACATAGTTAATGTACCCACTGGAGCCGCAGAGCACTACTGGTTCCAAGGAGAAACTGTCACTGACCAAATCAGTAGCGCTAGTCGCACAGTTGCAGTGCTCTGCAGATCCTGAGTATTACTCCTTGTGATGGTTAAACACATTAGAGAATGTATTATTTTTTTTACTATAAGTGAAAGTATGCATTATGTATACCTTGGCCTCCCAAGCGTCTGTATCCTGCCTGATTGTCACAAGTGGAGGTATGGGCCGCTTTCCTCACAGAGCCCCTCAGTGTTCCAGTTTTAAGACTGACCAAGCCACACTCAGACATGACCATGCCATACCCACAACACATCTAGACATGCCCATGCTACTCACATAACCCCTATGATATGGCAGTTTAAACTAAAATATTGAGTTGCTTCTCAGTATTTACCTTAATTTGGAATTTATACCATTCTTATGCTCATCTGGTCTTGATCAGGACACAGACAGTGATTGGCGGCTACATATGGATGCCACTACCTATTGCCTCACCAACCATGTTATGATCAAGAGTGCCAAACTTTGTTGCTCCTGACTGGTCTTTAAACTCAGTCCTTAACTGTTTTTTTGGTGCCGAACAAATAGCCACCAAAAGAAAAAAGGGCAATAATAAAACGCATTAACACATTAAAGGCCAGATTAAGTGGCGTAATCATTTTTTTCCCGTTCAAGCGCTAATTGTGATGAGAATAAAAAATTAGCATGGCCAGATTAACGCACCTATTTCAAATTGAAAGTAAAAAGGTAGTGCAAGAGCAAAAGACTCAAACGTGCTAACTTAAGGACTTTTGATATTGCGACCATGCTTACTCTTCCCCCTCTTAGACTTCTGTCCGGCAGACTACAAAAAGCCTTATTAGTTATTGCTCACACGCTAACCCGACACATGCACTAGATCAACTGCGCTGAAAGTGCACAAGGAATACTTTACGTTCCAATGTTCTTCACATAGAAGAAAATGTTCTTTTTATTTATTTGTATATACATATATATAAAATTATTTTTTTGAAGAATATAAATCTATACCTATATACAGTATCTACATTCATACATAAAGATATAGATATATATATAGAAATATCTATTTAAAAATAAAATTAACATTTTTCCTTTATGTGAAGAACATAGGAATGTAAAGTATTTCTATTTAAAACACATTAAAACATGTTAAAATTGAATATAAATTATATTGCATGTTTAAAGGTATTTGACTTGAAGGGCTCAAACGTGTATATAAATAAATATAAATATATATATATATATATATATATATATATATATATGTGTGTGTGTGTGTGTGTGTGTTTGTGTGTATATATGTGCATACATGTGTTTATATGTGTATATATGTATGTATATTTGCACAAACATTTTCACACATAAACACATAAATACACACACAGACATACACAGACTTGTATACACACACACATACATAAATAAATACATACATTGGAGCCCTTTACAGACACTTTACCATATGCTATTTCCCTTTTTAACTATTTTAAAACCTTTTTATCAATATTAAAATTATGTTTTTATTCAAAAGTGTATATATGAGTGTAATACTTTTTTTTAAATATGTTTTTGATGTGTTTTTTGAATTTTGTTTTTAACCCATACACTTTACTTCAGGTCTCAAGTAGCGGTAAATATTCTCGTGCAGTTTCGTCTTTCACTCAAGCGTTACCTATAAATTTCAACTTGTAATATGAGCGCTATTTAGCGCATTCACAATAAACATTGCTCTAGAGTTATGTTGGCCATGCTAAACCTTCTCTGGTAAATGGAATTTCTTTCATGTAATTAGCAAGAGTCCATGAGCTAGTGACGTATGGGATATACATTCCTACCAGGAGGGGCAAAGTTTCCCAAACCTCAAAATGCCTATAAATACACCCCTCACCACACCCACAAATCAGTTTTACAAACTTTGCCTCCTATGGAGGTGGTGAAGTAAGTTTGTGCTAGATTCTACGTTGATATGCGCTCCGCAGCAGGTTGGAGCCCGGTTTTCCTCTCAGCGTGCAGTGAATGTCAGAGGGATGTGAGGAGAGTATTGCCTATTTGAATTCAATGATCTCCTTCTACGGGGTCTTTTTCATAGGTTCTCTGTTATCGGTCGTAGAGATTCATCTCTTACCTCCCTTTTCAGATCGACGATATACTCTTATATATACCATTACCTCTACTGATTCTCGTTTCAGTACTGGTTTGGCTTTCTACTACATGTAGATGAGTGTCCTGGGGTAAGTAAGTCTTATTTTCTGTGACACTCTAAGCTATGGTTGGGCACTTTTATATAAAGTTCTAAATATACGTATTCAAACATTTATTTGCCTTGACTCAGGATGTTCAAACATTCCTTATTTCAGACAGTCAGTTTCATATTTGGGATAATGCATATGAATACATTTTTTTCTTACCTTAAAATTTGACTTTTTTCCCTGTGGGCTGTTAGGCTCGCGGGGGCTGAAAATGCTTAATTTTATTGAGTCATTCTTGGCGCTGACTTTTTTGGCGCAAAAATTTTTTTCTGTTTCCGGCGTCATACGTGTCGCGGAAGTTGCGTCATTTTTGACGTTTTTTTGCGCCAAAAGTGTCGGCGTTCCGGATGTGGCGTCATTTTTGGCGCCAAAAGCATTTAGGCGCCAAATAATGTGGGCGTCTTTTTTTGGCGCTAAAAAATATGGGCGTCACTATTGTCTCCACATTATTTAAGTCTCATTATTTATTGCTTCTGGTTGCTAGAAGCTTGTTCACTGGCATTTTTTCCCATTCCTGAAACTGTCATTTAAGGAATTTGATCAATTTTGCTTTATATGTTGTTTTTTCTATTACATATTGCAAGATGTCTCACGTTAACACTGAGTCAGAAGATACTTCTGGAAAAACGCTGCCTGGTGCTGGATCAACCAAAGTTAAAGGGACACTACACCCAATTTTTCTATTTCATGATTCAGATAGAGCATGAGATTTTAAGCACCTTTCTAATTTACTCCTATTATCAATTTTTCTTTGTTCTCATGCTATCTTGATTTGAAAAAGCAGTACTGTAAGCTTTAGAGCCAGACCATTTTTTGTTCAGCACATGGGTAGCACTTGCTGAACTAAAAAATGGGCCGGCTCCTAACCTTTTATTAATTGATAATAGGAGTAAATTAGAAAGTTGCTTAAAATTGCATGCTCTATCTGAATCATGAAAGAAAAAATGAGGGGTTAGTATCCCTTTAAGTGTATCTGCTGTAAACTTGTGGTATCTGTTCCTCCAGCTGTTGTTTGTAATGAATGTCATGACAAACTTGTTAATGCAGATAATATTTCCTTTAGTAATGTTACATTACCTGTTGCTGTTCCGTCAACATCTAATACTCAGAGTGTTCCTGTTAACATAAGAGATTTTGTTTCTAAATCCATTAAGAAGGCCATGTCTGTTATTCCTCCTTCTAGTAAACGTAAAAGGTCTTTTAAAACTTCTCATTTTTCAGATGAATTTTTAAATGAACATCATCATTCTGATTCTGATAATGGTTCCTCTGGTTCAGAGGATTCTGTCTCAGAGGTTGATGCTGATAAATCTTCATATTTATTCAAAATGGAATTTATTCGTTCTTTACTTAAAGTAGTCTTAATTGCATTAGAAATAGAGGATTCTGGTCCTCTTGATACTAAATCTAAACGGAATAATTTGGGTAATTCATTTACTCCTTCTAAACGTTTTAAGCAATTATATCCTGTGCCATCTGACAGATTAGAGTTTTGGGACAAAATCCCTAAAGTTGATGGGGCTATCTCTACTCTTGCTAAACGTACTACTATTCCTACGGCAGATATCTTCCTTTAAGGATCCTTTAGATAGGAAGATTTAATCCTTTCTAAGAAAAGCTTACTTATGTTCAGGTAATCTTCTTAGACCAGCTATATCTTTAGCGGATGTTGCTGCAGCTTCAACTTTTTGGTTAGAAGCTTTAGCGCAACAAGTAACAGATCATAATTCTCATAGCATTGTTAATCTTCTTCAACATGCTAATAACTTTATTTGTGATGCCATCTTTGATATCATTAGAGTTGATGTCAGGTATTTGTCTCTAGCTATTTTAGCTAGAAGAGCTTTATGGCTTAAAACTTGGAATGCTGATATGTCTTCTAAGTCAACTTTGCTTTCCCTTTCTTTCCAGGGTAATAAATTATTTACCAAATAAATTATTTGGTAAAAAATCTAAAGGTAAATTTAGGTCTAATAATCGTTTTCGTTCCTTTCGTCACAATAAGGAACAAAAGCCTGATCCTTCACCTACAGGAGCGGTATCAGTTTGGAAACCATCTCCAGTCTGGAATAAATCCAAGCCTTTTAGAAAACCAAAGCCAGCTCCCAAGTCCACATGAAGGTGCGGCCCTCATTCCAGCCCAGCTGGTAGGGCGCAGATTACGTTTTTTCAAAGAAATTTGGATCAATTCAATTCACAATCTTTGGATTCAGAACATTGTTTCAGAAGGGTACAGAATTGGCTTCAAGATAAGGCCTCCTGCAAAGAGATTTTTTCTTTCCCGTGTCCCAGTAAATCCAGCGAAAGCTCAAGCATTTCTGAAATGTGTTTCAGATCTAGAGTTGGCTGGAGTAATTATGCCAGTTCCAGTTCTGGAACAGGGGCTGGGGTTTTATTCAAATCTCTTCATTGTACCAAAGAAGGAGAATTCCTTCAGACCAGTTCTGGATCTAAAAATATTGAATCGTTATGTAAGGATACCAACATTCAAAATGGTAACTATAAGGACTATCCTGCCTTTTGTTCAGCAAGGGCATTATATGTCCACAATAGATTTACAGGATGCATATCTGCATATTCCGATTCATCCAGATCACTATCAGTTTCTGAGATTCTCTTTCCTAGACAAGCATTACCAGTTTGTGGCTCTGCCGTTTGGCCTAGCAAAAGCTCCAAGAATTTTTACGAAGGTTCTCGGTGCCCTTCTGTCTGTAATCAGAGAACAGGGTATTGTGGTATTTCCTTATTTGGACGATATCTTGGTAATTGCTCAGTCTTCACATTTAGCAGAATCTCATACAAATCGACTTGTGTTGTTTCTTCAAGATCATGGTTGGAGGATCAATTTACCGAAAAGTTAATTGATTCCTCAGACAAGGGTAACCTTTTTAGGTTTCCAGATAGATTCAGTGTCCATGACTCTGTCTCTGACAGACAAGAGACGTCTAAAATTGATCTCAGCTTGTCGAAACCTTCAATCACAATCATTCCCTTCGGTAGCCTTATGCATGGAAATTCTAGGTCTTATGACTGCTGCATCGGACGCGATCCCCTTTGCTCGTTTTCACATGCGACCTCTTCAGCTCTGTATGCTGAACCAGTGGTGCAGGGATTACACAAAGATATCTCAATTAATATCTTTAAAACCGATTGTACGACACTCTCTGACGTGGTGGACAGATCACCATCGTTTAGTTCAGGGGGCTTCTTTTGTTCTTCCGACCTGGACTGTAATTTCAACAGATGCAAGTCTGACAGGTTGGGGAGCTGTTTGTGGGTCTCTGACAGCACAAGGGGTTTGGGAATCTCAGGAGGTGAGATTACCAATCAATATTTTGGAACTCCGTGCAATTTTCAGAGCTCTTCAGTCATGGCCTCTTCTAAAGAGAGAATCGTTCATTTGTTTTCAGACAGACAATGTCACAACTGTGGCATACATCAATCATCAAGGAGGGACTCACAGTCCTCTGGCTATGAAAGAAGTATCTCGAATACTGGTATGGGCGGAATCCAGCTCCTGTCTAGTTTCTGCGGTTCATATCCCAGGTATAGACAATTGGGAAGCGGATTATCTCAGTCGCCAAACGTTACATCCAGGCGAATGGTCTCTTCACCCAGATGTATTTCTTCAGATTGTTCAAATGTGGGGACTTCCAGAAATAGATCTGATGGCTTCTCATCTAAACAAGAAACTTCCCAGGTATCTGTCCAGATCCAGGGATCCTCAGGCGGAAGCAGTGGATGCATTGTCACTTCCTTGGAAGTATCATCCTGCCTATCTCTTTCCGCCTCTAGTTCTTCTTCCAAGAGTAATCTCCAAGATTCTGAAGGAATGCTCGTTTGTTCTGCTGGTGGCTCCAGCATGGCCTCACAGGTTTTGGTATGCGGATCTTGTCCGGATGGCCTCTTGCCAACCATGGACTCTCCCGTTAAGACCAGACCTTCTGTCGCAAGGTCCTTTTTTCCATCAGGATCTCAAATCTTTAAATTTAAAGGTATGGAGATTGAACGCTTGATTCTTAGTCAAAGAGGTTTCTCTGACTCTGTGATTAATACTATGTTACAGGCTCGTAAATCTGTATCTAGAAAGATATATTATAGAGTCTGGAAGACTTACATTTCTTGGTGTCTTTCTCATCATTTTTCCTGGCATTCTTTTAGAATTTCCGAGAATTTTACAGTTTCTTCAGGTTGGTTTGGATAAAGGTTTGTCTGCAAGTTCCTTGAAAGGACAAATCTCTGCTCTTTCTGTTCTTTTTCACAGAAAGATTGCTAATCTTCCTGATATTCATTGTTTTGTACAAGCTTTGGTTCGTATAAAACCTGTCATTAAGTCAATCTCTCCTCCTTGGAGTTTGAATTTGGTTCTGGGGGTTCTTCAAGCTCCTCCGTTTGAACCTATGCATTCGCTGGATATTAAATTACTTTCTTGGAAAGTTTTGTTTCTTTTGGACATCTCTTCTGCTAGAAGAGTTTCTGAATTATCTGCTCTTTCTTGTGAGTCTCCTTTTCTGATTTTTCATCAGGATAAGGCGGTGTTGCGAACTTCTTTTAAATTTTTACCTAAGGTTGTGAATTCTAACAAACATTAGTAGAGAAATTGTGGTTCCTTCATTGTGTCCTAATCCTAAGAATTCTAAGGAGAGATCATTGCATTCTTTGGATGTAGTTAGAGCTTATGTCGAGTCGGGTAAAACTCCGCCTCAAAGGATTACAGCTCATTCTACTAGGTCAGTTTCTACTTCCTGGGCGTTTAGGAATGAAGCTTCGGTTGATCAGATTTGCAAAGAAGCAACTTGGTCTTCTTTGCATACTTTTACTAAATTCTACCATTTTGATGTGTTTTCTTCTTCTGAAGCAGTTTTTGGTAGAAAAGTACTTCAGGCAGCT
>NC_069504.1:83372290-83387290 GCF_027579735.1 Bombina bombina | reverse complement strand
CTTAGGTGTTTTGGCGGCATCCTGTGCAGGCTACTTCTGTGGTGCCCCCCCTCCACGTTCACCTAAACAAAAGCTACAAATCAAAAGCTAGCTCCCAGTAATGCATTGCTTCTCATGAGCCTACATAGGTATGCTTTTAAACAAAGGATACCAAAATAATTTTTTTTTATCTACTATACTAAATTAAATAAATAAATACTAATTAATGCCTGGGATAAGCATAAGGCTATCCTACATACTAATTACAGGAGGGGCCCTGGGGCTGATGGGTGTTACAGGGAGGGGGTGCTGAGGTGGATTGGCATTACAAGGGGGACCCTGTGGCTAATGGGGGTTACATGGGGGCCCCAGGGCTGATGGGGTTTACAGGGGGGGTGCTGAGGCTGATGGGGGTTATATTACAGGAGGGTGCTGAGGCTGATGGGGGTTACATTACAGGGGGGTGCTTAGGCTGATTGGGGTTACAGGGGTGGACCTGAGTTTGATAGTGATTACCCTAACCAGCCTCAGCACCCCCTTGAAACCACCATCAGTCCCTGCCCCCCCTGTGACCACCATCAGTCCCTGGGCCCCCCTGGAACCCCCTATAACCCCAATGAGCCTCATCAAACCCCTGTAACCACCATCAGCCCCAGGGCCCCCCCTGCAACCCCAATCAGCCTCAGCACCCCCTGCAACCCCAATCAGCCCCAGCCCCCCCCTGTAAACCCAATCTGCCCCAGCATCCCCCATCAGTGCCAGGCCCCCCCTGTAACCCCAATCAGGGCCCCCCTGTAACCCCAATCAGCATCATCACCCCCCTGTAACCACCATCAGCCCCAGGGTCCCCCTGTAACCCCAATCAGCCTCAGCTCCCCCTGTAAACCCAGTCAGTCTCAGCGCCCCCCCGGTAAACACCATCAGCCACAGGGCCCCTTCCCTGTAACCCCAATCAGCCTCATCACCCCCCCTGTAAACCCCATCAGCCCCAGGGTCCCCCTTGTAACCCCAATCAGCCTTGGTGCCCCCCCTCTGTAACCAGCATCAGCCTCATCAACCCCCTGTGACCACCATCAGCCCCAGGGCCCCCCCTGTAACCCCAATCAGCCCCAGTCCCCCCTGTAAACCCAATCAGCCCCAGCACCCACCATCAGCCCCAGGGCCCCCCTGTGACCCCAATCAGCATCATCACCCCCCTGTAACCACCATCAGCCCCAGGGTAAACCCTGTAACCCCAAACGGCCTCATCACCCCCCTGTAATCCCCATCAGCCCCAGGCTCCCCCTGTAACCCCAATCAGCCTCAGCACCCCCACCCTGTAAACCCCAGGGCCCCCCTGTAATCCCAATCACCCTTAGCACCCCTGTAACGCCCATCAGCCACAGGGCACTCCTGTAACCCCAATCAGCCTCAGCACCCTCACCCTGTGTAAACCCCATTAGCCCCAAGGTCCTCCCTTGTAACCCCAATCAGCCTCAGCACCCCCACCCTGTGTAAACCCCATTAGCCCCAGGGCCCCCCTTTAATCTCAATCAGCCTCAGCACCCCCACCCTGTGTAAACCCCATTAGCCCCAGGCCCCCCCCCCTGTAATCCCAATCAGCCTCAGCACCCCCCGTAACCCAAATCAGCCTCAGCACCCCCACCCTGTGTAAACCCCATTAGCCCCAGGGTCCCCCCTTGTAACCCCAATCAGCCTCAGCACCCCCACCCTGTGTAAACCCCATTAGACCCAGGGTCCCCCCTGTAAACCCCATCAGGACCAGGCCCCCCCCGTAATCCCAATCAGCCTCAACACCCCCTTGTATTCCCAATCAGCCTCATCACCCCCCTGTAAACCCCATCAGCCCCAGGGCCCCCTGTAACCCCAATCAGCCTCAACACCCACACCCTGTAAACCTCATTAGCCCCAGGGCCCCCCTGTAACCCAATCAGCCTCAGCACCCCCTGTAACCCCCATCAGCCACAGGGCCCCCCTGTAACCCCCATCAGCCTCAGCACCCCCACCCTGTGTAAACACCATTAGCCCCAGGGTCCCCCCTTGTAACCCCAATCAGCCTCAGCACTCCACCCTGCATAAACCCTATTAGCCACAGGGCCCCCCTGTAACCCCCATCAGCCTCAGCACCCCCACCCTGTGTAAATACCATTAGCCCCAGGGTCCCCCCTTGTAACCCCAATCAGCCTCAGCACTCCACCCTGCATAAACCCTATTAGCCCCAGGGCCCCCCTGTAACCCCAATCAGCATCATCACCCCCCTGTAACCACCATCAGCCCCAGGGTCCCCCTGTAACCCCAATCAGCCTCAGCTCCCCCTGTAAACCCAGTCAGTCTCAGCGCCCCCCCGTAAACACCATCAGCCACAGGGCCCCTTCCCTGTAACCCCAATCAGCCTCATCACTCCCCCCCTGTAAACCCCATCAGCCCCAGGGTCCCCCTTGTAACCCCAATCAGCCTTGGTGCCCCCCCCCTCTGTAACCAGCATCAGCCTCATCAACCCCCTGTGACCACCATCAGCCCCAGGGCCCCCCCTGTAACCCCAATCAGCCCCAGTCCCCCCTGTAAACCCAATCAGCCCCAGCACCCACCATCAGCCCCAGGGCCCCCCTGTGACCCCAATCAGCATCATCACCCCCCTGTAACCACCATCAGCCCCAGGGTAACCCCTGTAACCCCAATCGGCCTCATCACCCCCTGTAATCCCCATCAGCCCCAGGCTCCCCCTGTAACCCCAATCAGCCTCAGCACCCCCACCCTGTAAACCCCAGGGCCCCCCTGTAATCCCAATCACCCTTAGCACCCCTGTAACGCCCATCAGCCACAGGGCACTCCTGTAACCCCAATCAGCCTCAGCACCCTCACCCTGTGTAAACCCCATTAGCCCCAAGGTCCTCCCTTGTAACCCCAATCAGCCTCAGCACCCCCACCCTGTGTAAACCCCATTAGCCCCAGGGCCCCCCCTGTAATCACAATCAGCCTCAGCACCCCCACCCTGTGTAAACCCCATTAGCCCCAGGCCCCCCCCTGTAATCCCAATCAGCCTCAGCACCCCCTGTAACCCAAATCAGCCTCAGCACCCCCACCCTGTGTAAACCCCATTAGACCCAGGGTCCCCCCTGTAAACCCCATCAGGACCAGGCCCACCCTGTAATCCCAATCAGCCTCAACACCCCCTTGTATTCCCAATCAGCCTCATCACCCCCCTGTAAACCCCATCAGCCCCAGGGCCCCCTGTAACCCCAATCAGCCTCAACACCCACACCCTGTAAACCTCATTAGCCCCAGGGCCCCCCTGTAACCCAATCAGCCTCAGCACCCCCTGTAACCCCCATCAGCCACAGGGCCCCCCTGTAACCCCCATCAGCCTCAGCACCCCCACCCTGTGTAAACACCATTAGCCCCAGGGTCCCCCCTTGTAACCCCAATCAGCCTCAGCACTCCACCCTGCATAAACCCTATTAGCCCCAGGGTCCCCCTTGTAACCCCAATCAGCCTCAGCGCCCCCTCTGTAACCCCCATCAGCCTCAGCACACCCTGTAACTCCAATCAGCTGCAGCACCCCCATTCTGTAAACCCCATAAGCCCCAGAGTCCCCCTTGTAACCCCAATCAGCCTCAGTGCCCTCTCTGTAAACCCCATTAGCCCCAGGGCTCACCCTGCACCTGCTACCTACTGTGTTGGCAGATGGTTCAGCTTCTCCTAGGGCCTTGTATCCACAATGTTACACAGTCAGTGTGTACTTACAACACACTTGATCGTGTGCCCCCGGCCGACATAGCCCCGCCGCCGCCGTAGCCCCACCCCCTGCCGCCGCCGTAGCCCCGCCCCCCATCGGTAATAAAAAAAATAAAAAATTTTTTTTACATAAATACATTTACAAAAAAAAATAAAAAAACTGCCTTCTGCATATTAAGTGCCCTCTGGGCTGACAGTCAGTCTCAATTACTTACCGGTTAAGTAGTAGGGCAGGGCAGCAGCTGATCCCTTGAAGTCGATGTCCAATTTCTTGAATCCTGGCTTAAGATGGATGATAACAGGTCACAGGAGGCAGCAGTCTCTCCTTCCCACCAGTAGCAGCAGCTCCCTCCTGTACGGAGTCTTCCCGTCTGAAGTCTGACTGTGTCGGCTCGAAGTAAACCCGACATCACATGACGCGCCTCCCCGCAGTGCTGAATGCTGATTGACTGAAAGAGTAGCTCCATCATGGAGGCGGTTTTGAGAACCGCCTCCATTGGAGCTTGTATGAGGGCCCAGCGAGTCACCAGTGGGTGGCGCTGCTCTAAGTGAGCAGTCAACACTTACTTAGATACATGTTGCGCAATTAATGGAGGGCAGCGGACCGGCTCACTGCCTCCTAATTGCGCAACAATGGATGATGGTGACTTTTGCAGCGCAAGCGCACAGTGTCTCTACTAGTAATAGTTATCGCCATGGGGGTGGGGGGGTACCCTTGGGGTGAGGGGTGGGTGTGGCCAAAAAATTAATAAAAAAAAACACTTATTTTTTTTAATAAATATTATTTTAAAACTTTTTTCCCTCATTGGACAGGGGAGGCACTGCCTCCCCTGCCTCCTATTACTGCACGTCACTGAGTCCTGAAGGACTCATCTGATCTCTGCTGTAAGGACAGCACCCCAAAAAGCCCTTTTTAGGGCTAGAACATCAGTCTGCTTTTTTTTTTTTTTCCTGTGTAATCTAATTGCAGCCTGCCTGCCAGCTCAGGCTCACAGCGTATACTGTGCCCACTTGCCCAGTGCCACCACTCATATCTGGTGTAACAGTAGTGTACATTTAAAAAAAAAACAACAACCGTTTTTTAATTTGAAATAATAGCAGTCAGTTTCCTTCACACGTGTGCGTTTCAGGTCCTGCCAGGCCACAGTGTGACACCAGTGCAAGTCATAGCTGCTAAAACAGTAGTGTACATTAAAAAAAAAAAAAAAACTTTTTTTAATTTGAAATAATAGCAGTCATTTTCCTTCACACGTGTGCGTTTGAGGTCCTGCCAGGGCATAGTGTGACACCAGTGCAAGTCATATCTGCTAAAAAAAAGTAGTGTACATTTAAAATAAAAATAAAAACTTTTTTTAATTTGAAATAATAGCAGTCATTTTCCTTCACACGTGTGCGCAGCGTTTGAGGTCCTGCCAGGGCACAGTGTGACACCAGTGCAAGTCATATTTGCTAAAACAGTAGTGTACATTTTAAAAAAAAAACACCTTTTTTATATTTGAAATAATAGCAGTCATTTTCCTTCACACGTGTGCGTTTGAGGTCCTGCCAGGGCATAGTGTGACACCAGTGCAAGTCATATCTGCTAAAAAAAGTAGTGTACATTTAAAATAAAAATAAAAACTTTTTTTAATTTGAAATAATAGCAGTCATTTTCCTTCACACGTGTGCGCAGCGTTTGAGGTCCTGCCAGGGCACAGTGTGACACCAGTGCAAGTCATATCTGCTAAAACAGTAGTGTACATTTTTTTAAAAAAACACCTTTTTTAAATTTGAAATAATAGCAGTCAGTTTCCTTCACACGTGTGCGTTTCAGGTCCTGCCAGAGCACAGTGTGACACCAGTGCAAGTCATATCTGCTAAAAAGAGTAGTGTACATTTAAAAAAAAACAAAAAAAACCCTTTTTTTTAATTTGAAATAATAGCAGTCAGTTTCCTTCACACGTGTGCGTTTCAGTTCCTGCCAGGGCACAGTGTGACACCAGTGCAAGTCATAGCTGCTAAAACAGTAGTGTACATTTAAAAAAAAAAAAACTTTTTTTACTGTGAAATAATAGCAGTCAGTTTCCTTCACACCAGGTCCTGCCAGGGCACAGTGTCACACCAGTGCAAGTCATATCTACTAAAACAGTAGTGTACATACATTTAAAAAAAAAAAAAAACTTTTTTTACTGTGAAATAATAGCAGTCAGTTTCCCTCACACGTGTGCGTTCCAGGTCCTGCCAGGGCACAGTGTCACATCAGTGCAAGTCATATCTGCTAAAACAGTAGTGTACATTTAAAAAAAAAAAAAAAAACCCTTACACTACCTGAACGATACAACATCATACCTGATGTTTTAAAGCACGTTATTCCAAACAATTTAGGAATGTTAGGTGATTTATGCCCTTTATGGATTAAAACCAGACTCTGCATCAACTATGTAATTTTCCATGGGAGTTTGCCATGGATCCCCCTCCGGCATACCACAGTCCAGGTGTTAGTCCCCTTGAAACAACTTTTCCATCACTTTTGTGGCCAGAAAGAGTCCCTGTGGGTTTTAAAATTCGTCTGCCTATTGAAGTCTATGGCGGTTCGCCCGGTTCACCGGTTCGCAAACTTTTGCGGAAGTTCACGTTCGCGAACGCAAAATTTTAGGTTCGCGACATCACTAATTAGTACATATAGGCAAGATTCCCAGCTTGCCTTTTTCACCAGAAGTATTCTGTATACATTGTTACCAATGCACCAAAGAACTCTGGGCAATATATGCAAATTAGATATACAACTAATGTGTTTTGCTTCCAGTGCTGTGTTTAACCACATAAATTCCCTTATAGGGTGGGTGTAGCAATACATATGAATTTATACAGAAAACTTCTGGGGAAAGGCAAGCAGGGATTCTTTTTATCAGATAGTGTTTATATGAGTGTACAATTTCAATGTATTTATGTTGTGTTTAGTGCAACGTTTTTTAACCCACTACCCTTTACATGAGGTTTTAAGTTGTGCTAACCCGACGAGCGTAAAAATGCAATTGCACTCTTGTGATCACCTTTACTTTCAACTTGACCAGTATTTCCATTCCATGCAAACGAAATTATGTCATTCACACACAACAGTTAGCGCTGCACTCGTAACTTAGCCATTTGTCACTGCTACAAGGTTTTTGCTGGATTTTTCTCCATGACGACAAGCTTTTGATAGTTAAGCCCTAAAGGGCGAACTCTACGTGTCTTTATGTGAAGGAGAAAACATACATTAAAGTATAGTGCTCAGTAAAATAAGCAGATTGCAGCCATATTTAATATATGAATTATTAATAGTATACAAAGTAAAATTGCATTTATAATGCACATTACAAATTTGTATTAAAAGTGCAAAGCAACGTGTGAACTTAAATTACACAGTAAAATACCTATTTAAAGTATGCAGGAAAATGTATTTAAAGTAGGCAGTAAAACTTGTGTTTAAGGGACATTTATAAAATTCCACATGGACAATGTTCCCATGTAGGGAACCTGTCCACATTTTGGAACACTTGTGCACCTCCACCTCCTCTTCTGAAATCATCAGTCTGGGATGATTTAATATATTGTAAGAAGTAGTAGTCCCAGAGATAGGGATGAGTGAATGTGATGAAAAGTGTAATTCATTTGATAGAACGAATAGTAATGTGGACATTCATTTTGGACAATCTAATGTTGATAATGAAAATCCATTCAAATTTTGTAATCGAATATTACTTTCCTTTTTGAATGTTCATGATAAAATCGAATATCCACATTTGAAATTTTGAAAGCAACATTCGATTTAACAAACGCTATTTAGTAGTTCAGTAGTTCATGTGGTAGGGAATTTAGTAAATGTATACATAATACAAATACAAATATATCAATTTGAATGTTTCTTTTGGAATATTAAATAATTTGAATATTACAATTAAAGGGAGCATTAGAAATACTATTACAAATATACAGATTTAAATGTTTTAATTCGAATATTGCATAATTTGAATCAAATTATTCTAAAAATTTGAATATAACATTTAAAGATAGCATTAGAAGTACTATAACATAAAACGAATGTTAGACTGTTGTGCAAACGTTCGAAATTCAAAATGAACGAACAACTGTGTTAAAATTCGTTTTCATTTTCGAATGTTGCAAAACATTCGCCCATCCCTACCCAGAGGCTGGTGAGCTACCTCCCATAGAAAGTAATGAAGCTCTCTGGAATGAAGAATCTTGCTAGGGACAGTAAATGTAACAGAGCACCTGGCACTGATAGAGAATACAGTGATACCTGTGAGAGGACTTTAAAAATGCCCACTGAATGCTCCTGTTCAGCTCACTTGCCAAGGGTGCAAGATTGATTATACAACAGAAAAATGCTCTTTGGAATTTATCATTTTTTATATGATTTTACATTTTTATTACATTGTAAATTAAATATAATGTTTACTGTGTATATTAAATATATTTAAATATATTTTTTCCTGCATGATTTAAATAAGAATTTTACTGCATAATGTAAATTTGCAAATTGCTCTTTAACCCTTTGGCTGCTAAGCCATTTCCCACCTGGGTGCTAATATTTTATTTTATTTTTTTATTTTTGAAATTATTGAAAACATTTTTTTTAACTTTTTGATTTTTTTTTACAGACCCCCAAGACTTACACTGTTAAGCGATTACCTTTCCAACAATGGGTCTTGGGGGTCTGTAGCTGCTTAGATGCCTGAGATACAGGCTTCTAAGCAGCATGTCCCCTCCTCCTATACTTAACATTGTTAAGTATAAATAAAGTTGCGTGGTGACGTCATCACGTAATTGCGTGTGACGTCACCGTGCATCACGTGAAGCCCCGGCGATGCCTGTCACTCTACAGGCACGATCGCCGGGGTAGGAGCAGTAAGGAGCCCCCAGATCTCCCTCAAGGTGGGAGAGTGCTCATGACGGCTCTGAGCCGTCATTAGCACCAGAGTGAGAAACTCTGTGACGGCTCAGAGCCGTCATTAGCACTCAAAAGGTTAAAAGGACACAAACCCCAATTTTTTTTCTTTCATGATTCAGATAGAGCATGTATTTTCAAGCAACTTTCTAATTTACTCCTATTATACATTTGTCTTCGTTCTCTTGCTATCTTTATTTTAAAAAGCTGGAATGTAAGCATACGAACCGTCCTATTTTTGGTTCAGCACTTGAGTAGCGTCTGCTGATTGGTGGCTAAATGAAGCCACCAATCAGCAATCACTGCCCAGGTGCTGAATTAAAAGTGGGCCAGATCCTATGCTTACATTGCTGCTTTTTCAAATAAAGATAGCAAGAGAACGAGGCTAAACTTATAATAGGAGTAAATTAGAAAGTTGCTTAAAATTGCATGCTCTATCTGAATCATGAAATCATGTGGATTTTGTGTCCCTTTAAATAATGCTATTTTCTATGTATGATAGATGTTTAACTTTAAAGTCTATTCAAGAGAATTTAGAAAATTTAGAGCATCTTTAGGTTATTAATAAAGCTATATTGAAACTTGACTAAATGTAACCTTTTTAGAAAAATAGGAGATGAGCATATTAGATGGAACTATTTGTTCTTACGTGCTGTCAAAGTCTGTTTATAAATAAGATTTATTTTTTTCTTTTCATGAAGATACATTTTTTCCTTAAGATATATAGCAGCAACCTTTATCTCAAAAACCGAGAACTAGCCACTGGCTAATCTGTGATATTTTTTATGAGATTTTACTTAATCTATTATTCAGTACTGAGATATGTTTCATTCTTTTGTAAATATAAAGTTGGTTATTTTATGTTTGAATCATCCAAATAACTAATGGTGTTTTTAAGTAAAGCCTTATTTTTGTATACTTATTTATCCATAATTCATTTAACATTTTGTACTAAAGGCTATGGAATTTTGTTTGCTTGCTAAAAAAAATGACCTTTTCTAGAAAGGCCACTACAGTTTCTGTTGATGTAATGTGTTGCATGTTATATAGCATAAAAAACATCTTCAAGGTACACAAAAGCTAAAATGGAAAATCCAGGAAAAGCTAGTAATGTAATATACAGTATATTCATGTTTTTGATCATGCTAGAGAGCAGCAGATGGCTTAGAATAATATACGCTCAGTAAGTCAACCTGCTCAACATCATCGTGGACTTCAAAGATAGACTTTTGTCTCGAGAGAGAATTCATCTGTTCATTTCTACAGGCTAAAAACAGACTTGTAGGTTTGAAAATGTCAGGTAAAATAGATTCTTGGACCAAAAGCAGTTTTGTTCCAGACTTATATTTTTGGAATATTGTATTTGCTATACAGAAATATTTTTAACAAAATAAATAAAACATTTATTTTAAAACTTAGTATGGAAACGTCAAAGTAACATCACAAAAATAGCAGGTGAAAAATATCTTAACCCCTTAATGACCACAGCACTTTTCCATTTTCTGTCCATTTGGGACCAAGGCTTTTTACATTTTTGCAGTGTTTGTGTTTAGCTGTAATTTTCCTCTTACTCATTTACTGTACCCACACATATGATATACCCTTTGTCTCGCCATTAAATGGACTTTCTAAAGATACCATTATTTTCATCATATCTTATAAAAAAATTATAAAATATGAGGAACAAATTGATAAAAAACACACTTTTTTAAATTTGACCCCCATATTTACAACCACCAAAAAACACCCATGCTGAATAGTTTTTAAATTTTTTCCTGAGTTAATAAATACCCAATGTTTACACGTGCTTTGCTTTTTTTGGAAGTTATAGGGCAATAAATACAAGTAGCACTTTGCTATTTCCAAACCACTTTTTTTCAAAATTAGCGCTAGTTACATTGGGACACTGATATCTTTCAGGAATCCCTGAATATCCCTTGACATGCATATATATTTTATTTTTTTTTAGAAGACATCCCAAAGTATTGATCTAGGCCCATTTTGGTATATTTCATGCCACCATTTCACCACCAAATGCGATCAAATAAAAAAAATTGTTTACTTTTTCACAAATTTTTTCACAAACTTTAGGTTTCTCACTGAAATTATTTATAAATAACTTGTGCAATTATGGCACAAATGGTTGTAAATGCTTCTCTGGGATCCCCTTTGTTCAGAAATAGCAGACATATATGACTTTGGCGTTGCTTTTTGGTAGTTAGAAGGCCGCTAAATGCCACTGTGCATCACACGTGTATTATGGCTAGCAGTGAAGGGGTTAATCAGGGAGCTTGTAGGTTTATTTTAGCTTTAGTGTAGAGATCAGCATCCCACCTGACACATCACATCCCCTGATCCCTCCCAAATAGCTCTCTTCCCTCCCCACCCCACAATTGTCCCCACCATCTTAAGTACTGGCAGAAAGTCTGACAGTACTAAAATAAAAGGTATGTTTTATTTTTATTTATTTTTAGCATATTTACATATGCTGGTGTGTAGGATCCCCCCTTAGCCCCCAACTTCCCTGATCCCCCCAAACAGCTCTCTAACCCTCCCCCTCTAACTTATTAGGAGCCATCTCGGGTACTGGCCGCTTTCTGCCAGAACACAGTTTACAAAAAAAATATTTTTTTTTTATTTTACTTTTTTTCTGTAGTGTAGCTTCCCCCCCAAAGATCAACCCCCCACCCCCTCCCAGATCACTTAAATACATTTTATTTTTTATTTCAAACCCCCCTCTCTTCCACTTTTGGGACTACAATTTTCCGTAGTATAGCGGTTCCCACCTGCTCCCTCCCTGTGCACGTAACCCCTAAAACTACCATCCCCCTAACTTTAAATTAAAATTTCAAAATAACTATATTTAAATAAATAAAAACTTACCTGTGAAATAAAAATAAACCTATCATTAAACTATAAATTAACCTAACATAACTACCAAAAAAAAAATTAAATTACAAATTTAAAAAACCTAACACTACGAAAAAAATAAAAAAAATCTAAAATTACAAAAAATAATAAACACTAAATTATGAAAAATAAAAAACACTAAGCTTTAAAAAAATAATAAATGAAATTATCAAAAATAAAAACAATTACACCTAATCTAATAGCCCTATAAAAATAAAAAAGCCGCACCCCAAAAAAACACCCCCAAGCCTACAATAAACTACCAATAGCCCTTAAAAGGGCCTTTTGTAGGGCATTGCCCTAAGTTAAACTGCTCTTTTACCTGTAAAAAATGCAAAGTTCCCCCAACAGTAAAACCCACCACCCAACCAACGCCCCAAAATAAAAAACCTAACTCTAAAAAAACCTAAGCTACCCATTACCCAAAGGGGCATTTGTATGGGCATTGCCTTTAAAAAGGGCATTCAGCTCTTTTTCACTGCCAAAGCCCTAATCTAAAAAAAAAAACACCCACATTTTAAAAAAAGAAACCTAAACAGCTCTTTGCAAAAGCCCAAAGCCCTAATCTAAAAAAAAAAACACCCCAAAAAAAAGAAAAAAAATCCCACTAACTGCAGAATATCTACTCACGGTTCCTGAAGTCCAGACATCCATCTTCATCCAGGCGGCGAGAAGTCTTCATCCAGGCTGTAACACCTTCATCCATCTTGGGGACATCTTCTATCTTCATCCCGGCGGCACGGAGCAAAGCTATCCTGGAAGTGACCATATGAAGAGGACGCTCTGCGCAGGATGGGATCGGCTTCAAGGATGGCTTCACTCCCCACTGCCGGGATGAAGATAGAAGACGTCCCCGAGATGGATGAAGGTGTCGCCGCCTGGATGAAGACTTCTCGCCTCCATGATGAAAATGGATGTCTGGACTTCAGGAACCTTGAGTAGATATTCTGGGGTTAGTATTTTTTTTTTTTTTTTTTTTCGTTTTTGGGTGGGTTTTTTTTAGATTAGGGCTTTGGGCTTTTGCAAAAGAGCTGTTTAGGTTTTTTTAAAAAAACATTTTGGGTGGGTTTTTTTTTAGATTAGGGCTTTTGGGCTTTTTTTAAGGGCAGTGAAAAAGAGCTGAATGCCGTTTTAAGAGCAATGCCCATACAAATGCCCCTTTAGGGGGCAATGGGTAGCTTAGGTTTTTTTAGATTTAGTTGTTTTTATTTTGGGGGGTTGGTTGGGTGATAGTTTTTACTGTTGGGGGGACTTTGTCTTTTTTTACAGGTAAAATAGCTGTTTAACTTAGGTCAATGGCCTACAAAAGGCCATTTTAAGGGCTATTGGTAGTTTATTGTAGGCTAGGGGGTGTTTTTATTTGGGAGCTTTTTTATTTTTATAGGGCTATTAGGTCAGTGTGAATGTTTTTATTTTTGATAATTTTGTTTATTTTTTGTAAGCTTAGTGTTTTTTATTTTTCGCAATTTAATGTTTATTATTTTAGATTTTTTAATTTTTTAATTTTTTGTAGTGTTAGGATTTTTTAAATTTGTAATTTAGATTTTTTAATTGGTAGTATTTTTTTATTTTATTAGAATAGTTAGGTTAATTTATAGTTTAATGTTAGGTTTATTTTTATTTCACAGGTAAGTTTTTATTTATTTAATTATACAGTAGTTATATTGTAATTTTAGTTTAAATTTAGGGGGTGTTAGGTTTAGGGGTTAATAGTTTAATTTAGTGTTTTGGGATGTGGGGGGCCGGTTTAACAACTTTATTATAGTGGCGCGATGTCGGGGAGCGTCGGATTAGGGGTTAATAGCTTTTATTAGTGTCTGCCATGTCGGGGAGTGGCGGAATAGGGGTTAATAACTTTATTATAGTGTCAGCGATGTCGAGGAGTGGCGTAATAGGGGTTAATAACTTTATTATAGTGTCGGGGAGCGATGGAATAGGGGTTAATAACTTTTATTAGTGTTGGCGATGTCGGGAGCAGCAGATTATGGGTTAATAACTTTATTTAGGTGTCAGCGATGTCAGGCGGCAGACTAGGGGTGTTTAGACTTGGGGTTTATGTTAGGGTGTTAGGTTTAAAGGTAATTTTTTTCCCTATAGACATCAATGGGGTTGCGTTACGGAGATTTTTCATTCCGCACTTTAGGTGTTTGTTAGTTTTTTTTCTAACACTCTTCCTCCCATCCTCTTCACTCTGCTCATGGCCTCCTACTCTCCTCCTCTCTTGTTACCTCCTCACATTCCCATTTACAGGACTTCTCCAGACTGGCTCCCATCTTGTGGAACTCTCTGCCTTGCTCCACAAGACTCTCCCCTAGTTTTGAAAGCTTCAAGCGCTCCCTTAAAACTCTACTATTCAGGAATGCATATAAGCTACACTAACCTTTCTTTATACCAGTTCCTCTCCTCCATTGCTATCCCCTTGAACCCCCTTAGGATGTAAGCCTAAGAGCCCAGCTGTTTGTAGATCACCTTCTTAAGACTTGACTACAACAGTGCGACTCTTGACAGGGCCCTCTATCCATTTGATCCCGATAAATGTTTCCTCGTTTACCACCTATGTTTATAGCGTGGCGGAATATGTTGGTGCTCTACAAATAACCAATAATAATAATAAAAAAAACATTGATATGCAATAATAATTTGTTGTTTCTTGAGTAGGAAATTGATGCTAAATGTAAAAACATCTGATAAATAATGCAACCCGTAATGTTATTTGCCATGCATGCTATTGAAACTTGCACAAAAAAAGTAATTTCATATAGTAGGTTTTTGTTTTAAATTGTTTGTGTATTTCTGCAAAAACATTACATGTGAAAAAAAGCAATGTCTGCTCAAAAACACAACACATGACGTGTTTGTATATGACAGGAGAACGCACTGTTTAAAATGCATTAATACTGTTTGGTTTCAGCACATGTGGCCCAGCAAGGATGGGGTTAAAAGTATGTAATCATCAGATTTCATCTTACATGACAGCAGATGTTGTCAAGAGTAAATTTATATATTTAGTATACACCTGCATGAAGTTTCAAATAAAATATGACAATATCAATTTAATGCAGTGCTCGTATGCTATGTAACAATTTTTATGCATTCTCCAGAACCGTTTGAGGGCAAAACCAACTGCATCTTGTAAAAGAAGACTAATAATTTAATTGTAGCACAGAGTATAAAAATATTATTTCCTTGATACGCCCAAAGCAGAAAGACTAAAATAAAAATATGAAAGACACGAGGGTCCCTAAAGAATATTAATGTTCTATTTCTATGTCTGTTCCTGCTGTTCCGATTTGAATCCCACTGGGTTCATACAATCTGCAATCAGAAATATCCCTGTATTAATGGTTTTATGCCAAAGTGTGCTAATTCCATAAACATACATTATTAAAAGGAAAATGACAATGCACAGCGCAGAAACATACTAAATCACAATGTTATGCTAAACA